>NW_027278366.1:41765-235012 GCF_030028105.1 Mobula birostris
ATATCAGTGGGAATGGTGGTGAGGACTTTGAGTGGTTTCAGTGTTGGGAATAGTGGTTAGGACTGTGAGTGGTGGTCAGTGGGAATGGTGGTGAGGACTCTGAGTGGTGGTCAGTGTTGGGAATGGTGGTGGGGACTGTGATTAGTGGTCAGTGTTGTGAATGCTGGTGAGGACTGTGAGTGGTGGTCGGTGTTGGGAATGGTGGCGAGTACTGTGAGTATTTGTCAGTGTTAGGAATGGTGGTTGGACTATGAGTTGTGGTCAGTGTTGGGAATGTTGGTGAGGACTTTGTGCCATGGTCAGTGTTGGGAATGGTGGTGAGGACTGTGAGTAGTGGTCAGTGTTGGGAAGGGTAGTGAAGACTGTGAGTGGTGGTCAGTGGGAATTGTGGTGAGTACTGTGAGTGCTGGTCAGTGTTGGGAATGGCGGTGAGGACTGTGAGTAGTGGTCAGTGTTGGGAATGGCAGTGAGGACTGTGCATGGTGGTGGGTGTTGGGAATCGTGGTGCGGACTGTGAGTGGTGGTCAGTTTTGGGAATGGTGGTGAGCAATGTGAATAGTGGTCAGTTTTGGGAATGGTGGTGAGCAATGTGAATAGTGGTCAGTGTTGGGAATGGTGGTGTGGAGTGTGAGTGGTGGTCAGTGTTGGGAATGTTGGTGAGGACTGTGAGTAGTGGTCAGTGTTGGGAATGGTTGTGAGGACTGCGAGTGGATGTCAGTGTTGGGAATGGTGGTGAGGACCTTGTGCCATGTTCAGTGTTGGGAATGGTGGTGAGAACTGTGAGTAGTGGTGAGGGTTGGGAATGGTGGTTAGGACTGTGAGTGGTGGTCAGTTTTGGGAATGGTTCTGAGGACTGTGAGTACTGGTCAGTATTGGGAATGGTGGTGAAGACTGTGATGAGAGGTCAGTGTTGGGAATGGTGTTGAGGACTGTGATTAGAGGTCAGTGTAGGGAATGGTGGTGAGGACTGTGAGTAGTGGTCAGTGTTGGGAATGGTGCTGATGACTGTGAGTGGTGGTCAGTGTGGGAACGTTGCTGAGGTCTGTGAGCAGTGGTCAGTGTTGGGAATGGTGGTGAGGACTTTGTGCCATGGTCACTGTTAGGAATGGTGGTGAGGGCTCTGCGTGGTGGTCGGTATTCGGAATGGTGGTGAGGATTCTGACTGTTGGTCAGTGTTGGGAATGGTGGTGAGGACTGTGAGTGGTGGTCAGTGTTGGGAATGGTAGTGAGGACTGTGAGTGGTGGTCAGTGTTCGGAATGGTGCTGATGACTGTGAGTGGTGGTCAGTATGGGAACGTTGCTGCGGGCTGTGAGTAGTGGTCAGTGTTGGGAATGGTGGTGAGGACTGTGAGTGATGCTCAGTTTTGGAAATGGTGGTGAGCACTGTGAATAGTGGTCAGTGTTGGGAATGGTGGTGTGGACTGTCAGTGGTGGTCAGTGTTGGGGATGTTGGTGAGGTCTGTGAGAAGTGGTCAGTGTTGGGAATGGTGGTGAGGACCTTGTGCCATGTTCAGAGTTGGGACTACTGGTGAGGACTGTGCGTCGTTGTCGATGTTGGGGACGTTTGTGAGGACTGTGAGTGGTGGTCAGTGTTGGGAATGGTGGTGTGGACTGTGAGTGGTGGTCAGTGTTGGGAATGGTGGTGAGGACTGTGAGTAGTAGTCAGTGTTGGGAATGGTGGTGAGGACCTTGTGCCATGTTCAGAGTTGGGAATGGTGTTGAGGACTGTGCGTCGCGGTCGGTGTTGGGGATGTTTGTGAGGACTGTGAGTGGTGGTTAGTGTTGGGAATGGTGGTGAGGACTGTGAGTAGTGGTCAGTGTTGGGAATGGTGGTGAGGACTGTGAGTGATGGTCAGTTTTGGAAATGGTGGTGAGCACTGTGAATAGTGGTCAGTGTTGGGAATGGTGGTGTGGACTGTCAGTGGTGGTCAGTGTTGGGAATGTTGGTCAGGTCTGTGAGAAGTGGTCAGTGTTGGGAATGGTGGTGAGGACCTTGTGCCATGTTCAGAGTTGGGACTACTGGTGAGGACTGTGCGTCGTTGTCGATGTTGGGGACGTTTGTGAGGACTGTGAGTGGTGGTCAGTGTTGGGAATGGTGGTGTGGACTGTGAGTGGTGGTCAGTGTCGGAAATGGTGGTGAGGACTGTGAGTAGTAGTCAGTGTTGGGAATGGTGGTGAGGACCTTGTGCCATGTTCAGAGTTGGGAATGGTGTTGAGGACTGTGCGTCGTGGTCGGTGTTGGGGATGTTTGTGAGGACTGTGAGTGGTGGTTAGTGTTGGGAATGGTGGTGAGGACTGTGAGTAGTGGTCAGTGTTGGGAATGGTTGTGAGGACTGTGAGTGGTGGTCAGTGTGGGAACGTTGCTGAGGGCTGTGAGCAGTGGTCAGTGTTGGGAATGGTGGTGAGGACTATGAGTGGTGGTCAGTGGGAATGGTGGTGAGGACTTTGAGTGGTTTCAGTGTTGGGAATAGTGGTTAGGACTGTGAGTGGTGGTCAGTGGGAATGGTGGTGAGGACTCTGAGTGGTGGTCAGTTTTGGGAATGGTTCTGAGGACTGTGAGTACTGGTCAGTATTGGGAATGGTGGTGAAGACTTTGATTAGAGGTCAGTGTTTGGAATGGTGTTGAGGACTGTGATTAGAGGTCAGTGTTGGGAATGGTGCTGATGACTGTGAGTGGTGGTCAGTGTGGGAACGTTGCTGAGGTCTGTGAGCAGTGGTCAGTTTTGGGAATGGTGGTGAGGACTTTGTGCCATGGTCACTGTTAGGAATGGTGGTGAGGACTCTGCGTGGTGGTCGGTATTGGGAATGGTGGTGAGGATTCTGACTTTTGGTCAGTGTTGGGAATGGTGGTGAGGACTGTGAGTGGTGGTCAGTGTTGGGAATGGTGCTGATGACTGCGAGTGGTGGTCAGTGTGGGAACGTTGCTGAGGGCTGTGAGTAGTGGTCAGTGTTGGGAATTGTGGTGAGGACTGTGAGTGATGGTCAGTTTTCGAAATGGTGGTGAGCACTGTGAATAGTGGTCAGTGTTGGGAATGGTGGTGTGGACTGTGAGTGGTGGTCAGTGTTGGGAATTTTGGTGAGGTCTGTGACTAGTGGTCAGTGTTGGGAATGGTGGTGAGGACATTGTGCCATGTTCAGAGTTGGGACTGCTGGTGAGGACTGTGCGTCGTTGTCGATGTTGGGGACGTTTGTGAGGACTGTGAGTGGTGGTCAGTGTTGGGAATGGTGGTGTGGACTGTGAGTGGTGGTCAGTGTTGGGAATGGTGGTGAGGACTGTGAGTAGTAGACAGTGTTGGGAATGGTGGTGAGGACCTTCGGCCATGTTCAGAGTTGGGAATGGTGTTGAGGACTGTGCGTCATGGTCGGTGTTGGGGATGTTTGTGAGGACTGTGAGTGGTGGTTAGTGTTGGGAATGGTGGTGAGGACTGTGAGTAGTGTTCAGTGTTGGGAATGGTTGTGAGGACTGTGAGTGGTGGTCAGTGGGAATGGTGGTGAGGACTGTGAACAGAAGTCACTGTTGGGAATGGTGGTGAGGAGTGTGAGTAGTGGTCAGTGTTGGGAATGGTTGTGAGGACTGTGAGTGGTGGTCAGTGGGAATGGCGGTGAGGACTGTGAGTAGTGGTCAGTGCTGGGAACGTTGGTGAGGACTGTGAGTTGTGGTCAGTGTTGGGAATGCTGGTTGGGACTGTGAGTATTGGTCAGTGTTGGGAATGGTGGTGACGACTTTGTGCAGTGGTCAGTGTTGGAAAAGGTTGTGAGGACTGTGTATGGTGGTCGGTGTTGGGCATGGTGGTGAGGACTGTGAGTGGTGGTCAGTTTTGGGAATCGTTGTGAGGACTGTGAGTAGTTGTCAGTATTGGGAATGGTGGTGAGAACTGTGAGTGGTATTCAGTGTTGGGAATGGTGGCGAGGACTGTGAGTAGTGGTCAGTGGGTATGGTGGTGAGGACTGTGAGTGGTGGTCAGTGTTGGGAATGGTGGTGAGGACTGTGAGTGGTGGTCAGTGTTGGAAATGGTGGTGAGGACTGTGAGTGGTGGTCAGTGTTGGAAATGATGGTGAGGACTGTGAGTGGTGGTCAGTGTTGGGAATGGTGGTGTGGACTGTGAGTGGTGGTCAGTGTTGGGAATGTTGGTCAGGACTGTCAGTAGTGGTCAGTGTTGGGAATGGTGGTGAGGACCTTGTGCCATGTTCAGAGTTGGGAATGGTGGTGAGGACTGTGCATCGTCGTCGGTGTTGGGGATGTTTGTGAGGACTGTGAGTGGTGGTCAGTGTTGGGAATGGTGGTGTGGACTCTGAGTGGTGGTCAGTGTTGGGAATGGTGGTGAGGACTGTGAGTAGTGGTCAGTGTTGGGAATGGTGGTGAGGACCTTGTGCCATGTTCAGAGTTGGGAATGGTAGTGAGGACTGTGTGTCGTGGTCGGTGTTGGGGATGTTTGTGAGGACTGTGAGTGGTGGTTAGTGTTGGGAATGGTGGTGAGGACTGTGAGTAGTGGTCAGTGTTGGCAATGGTTGTGAGGACTGTGAGTGGTGGTCTGTGGGAATGGTGGTGAGGACTGTGAGTAGAAGTCACTGTTGGGAATGGTGGTGCGGACTGTGAGTAGTGGTCAGTGTTGGGAATGGTTCTGAGGACTGTGAGTGGTGGTCAGTGCTGGGAACGTTGGTGAGGACTGTGAGTTGTGGTCAGTGTTGGGAATGCTGGTTGGGACTGTGAGTAGTGGACAGTGTTGGGAATGGTGGTGAGGACTGTGAGTAGTGGTCAGTGTTGGGAATGGTGGTGAGGACCTTGTGCCATGTTCAGAGTTGGGAATGGTAGTGAGGACTGTGCGTCGTGGTCGGTGTTGGGGATGTTTGTGAGGACTGTGAGTGGTGGTTAGTGTTGGGAATGGTGGTGAGGACTGTGAGTAGTGGTCAGTGTTGGCAATGGTTGTGAGGACTGTGAGTGGTGGTCTGTGGGAATGGTGGTGAGGACTGTGAGTAGAAGTCACTGTTGGGAATGGTGGTGCGGACTGTGAGTAGTGGTCAGTGTTGGGAATGGTTCTGAGGACTGTGAGTGGTGGTCAGTGCTGGGAACGTTGGTGAGGACTGTGAGTTGTGGTCAGTGTTGGGAATGCTGGTTGGGACTGTGAGTAGTGGACAGTGTTGGGAATGGTGGTGAGGACTGTGAATAGTGTTCAGTGTTGGGAATGGTGGTGAGGACTGTGTATGGTGGTCGGTGTTGGGAATGGTGGTGAGGACTGTGAGTGGTGGTCAGTTTTGGGAATGGCTGTGAGGACTGTGAGTAGTTGTCAGTATTGGGAATGGTGGTGAGAACTGTGAGTGGTATTCAGTGTTGGGAATGGTGGCGATGACTGTGAGTAGTGGTCAGTGGGTATGGTGGTGAGGACTGTGAGTGGTGGTCAGTGTTGGGAATCGTGGTGAGGACTGTGAGTAGTGTGAGGGTTGGGAAAGGTGGTTAGGACTGTGAGTGGTGGTCAGTTTTGGGAATGGTTGTGAGGACTGTGAGTAGTGGTCAGTGTTGGGAATGGTGGTGAGGACTGTGAATAGAGGTCAGTGTAGGGAATGGTGGTGAGGACTGTGAGTGGTGGTCAGTGTTGGGAATGGTGCTGATGACTGTGAGTGGTGGTCAGTGCGGGAACGTTGCTGAGGTCTGTGAGCAGTGGTCAGTGTTGGGAATGGTGGTGAACACTTTGTGCCATGGTCACTGTTAGGAATGGTGGTGAGGGCTGTGCGTGGTGGTCGGTATTGGGAATGGTGGTGAGGACTCTGACTGTTGGTCAGTGTTGGGAATGGTGGTGAGGAGTTTGTGCCACGTTCAGTTTTGGGAATGGTGGTGAGGACTGTGAGTGTTGGTCAGTGTTGGGAATGGTGCTGATGACTGTGAGTGGTGGTCAGTGTGGGAACGTTGCTGAGGGCTGTGAGCAGTGGTCAGTGTTGGGAATGGTGGTGAGGACTGTGAGTGGTATCAGTGGGAATGGTGGTGAGGACTTTGAGTGGTTTCAGTGTTGGGAATAGTGGTTAGGACTGTGAGTGGTGGTCAGTGGGAATGGTGGTGAGGACTCTGAGTGGTGGTCAGTGTTGGGAATGGTGGTGGGGACTGTGATTAGTGGTCAGTGTTGTGAATGCTGGTGAGGACTGTGAGTGGTGGTCGGTGTTGGGAATGGTGGCGAGTACTGTGAGTATTTGTCAGTGTTAGGAATGGTGGTTGGACTATGAGTTGTGGTCAGTGTTGGGAATGTTGGTGAGGACTTTGTGCCATGGTCAGTGTTGGGAATGGTGGTGAGGACTGTGAGTAGTGGTCAGTGTTGGGAAGGGTAGTGAAGACTGTGAGTGGTGGTCAGTGGGAATTGTGGTGAGTACTGTGAGTGCTGGTCAGTGTTGGGAATGGCGGTGAGGACTGTGAGTAGTGGTCAGTGTTGGGAATGGCAGTGAGGACTGTGCATGGTGGTGGGTGTTGGGAATCGTGGTGCGGACTGTGAGTGGTGGTCAGTTTTGGGAATGGTGGTGAGCAATGTGAATAGTGGTCAGTTTTGGGAATGGTGGTGAGCAATGTGAATAGTGGTCAGTGTTGGGAATGGTGGTGTGGAGTGTGAGTGGTGGTCAGTGTTGGGAATGTTGGTGAGGACTGTGAGTAGTGGTCAGTGTTGGGAATGGTTGTGAGGACTGCGAGTGGATGTCAGTGTTGGGAATGGTGGTGAGGACCTTGTGCCATGTTCAGTGTTGGGAATGGTGGTGAGAACTGTGAGTAGTGGTGAGGGTTGGGAATGGTGGTTAGGACTGTGAGTGGTGGTCAGTTTTGGGAATGGTTCTGAGGACTGTGAGTACTGGTCAGTATTGGGAATGGTGGTGAAGACTGTGATGAGAGGTCAGTGTTGGGAATGGTGTTGAGGACTGTGATTAGAGGTCAGTGTAGGGAATGGTGGTGAGGACTGTGAGTAGTGGTCAGTGTTGGGAATGGTGCTGATGACTGTGAGTGGTGGTCAGTGTGGGAACGTTGCTGAGGTCTGTGAGCAGTGGTCAGTGTTGGGAATGGTGGTGAGGACTTTGTGCCATGGTCACTGTTAGGAATGGTGGTGAGGGCTCTGCGTGGTGGTCGGTATTCGGAATGGTGGTGAGGATTCTGACTGTTGGTCAGTGTTGGGAATGGTGGTGAGGACTGTGAGTGGTGGTCAGTGTTGGGAATGGTAGTGAGGACTGTGAGTGGTGGTCAGTGTTCGGAATGGTGCTGATGACTGTGAGTGGTGGTCAGTATGGGAACGTTGCTGCGGGCTGTGAGTAGTGGTCAGTGTTGGGAATGGTGGTGAGGACTGTGAGTGATGCTCAGTTTTGGAAATGGTGGTGAGCACTGTGAATAGTGGTCAGTGTTGGGAATGGTGGTGTGGACTGTCAGTGGTGGTCAGTGTTGGGGATGTTGGTGAGGTCTGTGAGAAGTGGTCAGTGTTGGGAATGGTGGTGAGGACCTTGTGCCATGTTCAGAGTTGGGACTACTGGTGAGGACTGTGCGTCGTTGTCGATGTTGGGGACGTTTGTGAGGACTGTGAGTGGTGGTCAGTGTTGGGAATGGTGGTGTGGACTGTGAGTGGTGGTCAGTGTTGGGAATGGTGGTGAGGACTGTGAGTAGTAGTCAGTGTTGGAATGGTGGTGAGGACCTTGTGCCATGTTCAGAGTTGGGAATGGTGTTGAGGACTGTGCGTCGCGGTCGGTGTTGGGGATGTTTGTGAGGACTGTGAGTGGTGGTTAGTGTTGGGAATGGTGGTGAGGACTGTGAGTAGTGGTCAGTGTTGGGAATGGTGGTGAGGACTGTGAGTGATGGTCAGTTTTGGAAATGGTGGTGAGCACTGTGAATAGTGGTCAGTGTTGGGAATGGTGGTGTGGACTGTCAGTGGTGGTCAGTGTTGGGAATGTTGGTCAGGTCTGTGAGAAGTGGTCAGTGTTGGGAATGGTGGTGAGGACCTTGTGCCATGTTCAGAGTTGGGACTACTGGTGAGGACTGTGCGTCGTTGTCGATGTTGGGGACGTTTGTGAGGACTGTGAGTGGTGGTCAGTGTTGGGAATGGTGGTGTGGACTGTGAGTGGTGGTCAGTGTCGGAAATGGTGGTGAGGACTGTGAGTAGTAGTCAGTGTTGGGAATGGTGGTGAGGACCTTGTGCCATGTTCAGAGTTGGGAATGGTGTTGAGGACTGTGCGTCGTGGTCGGTGTTGGGGATGTTTGTGAGGACTGTGAGTGGTGGTTAGTGTTGGGAATGGTGGTGAGGACTGTGAGTAGTGGTCAGTGTTGGGAATGGTTGTGAGGACTGTGAGTGGTGGTCAGTGTGGGAACGTTGCTGAGGGCTGTGAGCAGTGGTCAGTGTTGGGAATGGTGGTGAGGACTATGAGTGGTGGTCAGTGGGAATGGTGGTGAGGACTTTGAGTGGTTTCAGTGTTGGGAATAGTGGTTAGGACTGTGAGTGGTGGTCAGTGGGAATGGTGGTGAGGACTCTGAGTGGTGGTCAGTGTTGGGAATGGTGGTGAGGACTGTGATTAGTGGTCAGTGTTGTGAATGCTGGTGAGGACTGTGAGTGGTGGTCGGTGTTGGGAATGGTGGCGAGTACTGTGAGTATTTGTCAGTGTTAGGAATGGTGGTTGGACTATGAGTTGTGGTCAGTGTTGTGAATGCTGGTGAGGGCTGTTAGTAGTGGTCATTGTTGGGAATAGTGGTGAGGACTGTGATTAGTGGTCAGTGTTGGGAATGGTGGTGAGGACTGTGAGTAGTGGTCAGTGTTGGGAATGGTAGTGAAGACTGTGAGTGGTGGTCAGTGGGAATTGTGGTGAGAACTGTGAGTGCTGGTCAGTGTTGGGAATGGTGGTGAGGACTGTGAGTAGTGGTCAGTGTTGGGAATGGTGGTGTGGACTGTCAGTGGTGGTCAGTGTTGGGAATGTTGGTCAGGTCTGTGAGAAGTGGTCAGTGTTGGGAATGGTGGTGAGGACCTTGTGCCATGTTCAGAGTTGGGACTACTGGTGAGGACTGTGCGTCGTTGTCGATGTTGGGGACGTTTGTGAGGACTGTGAGTGGTGGTCAGTGTTGGGAATGGTGGTGTGGACTGTGAGTGGTGGTCAGTGTCGGAAATGGTGGTGAGGACTGTGAGTAGTAGTCAGTGTTGGGAATGGTGGTGAGGACCTTGTGCCATGTTCAGAGTTGGGAATGGTGTTGAGGACTGTGCGTCGTGGTCGGTGTTGGGGATGTTTGTGAGGACTGTGAGTGGTGGTTAGTGTTGGGAATGGTGGTGAGGACTGTGAGTAGTGGTCAGTGTTGGGAATGGTTGTGAGGACTGTGAGTGGTGGTCAGTGTGGGAACGTTGCTGAGGGCTGTGAGCAGTGGTCAGTGTTGGGAATGGTGGTGAGGACTATGAGTGGTGGTCAGTGGGAATGGTGGTGAGGACTTTGAGTGGTTTCAGTGTTGGGAATAGTGGTTAGGACTGTGAGTGGTGGTCAGTGGGAATGGTGGTGAGGACTCTGAGTGGTGGTCAGTGTTGGGAATGGTGGTGAGGACTGTGATTAGTGGTCAGTGTTGTGAATGCTGGTGAGGACTGTGAGTGGTGGTCGGTGTTGGGAATGGTGGCGAGTACTGTGAGTATTTGTCAGTGTTAGGAATGGTGGTTGGACTATGAGTTGTGGTCAGTGTTGTGAATGCTGGTGAGGGCTGTTAGTAGTGGTCATTGTTGGGAATAGTGGTGAGGACTGTGATTAGTGGTCAGTGTTGGGAATGGTGGTGAGGACTGTGAGTAGTGGTCAGTGTTGGGAATGGTAGTGAAGACTGTGAGTGGTGGTCAGTGGGAATTGTGGTGAGAACTGTGAGTGCTGGTCAGTGTTGGGAATGGTGGTGAGGACTGTGAGTAGTGGTCAGTGTTGGGAAGGGTAGTGAGGACTGTGCATGGTGGTGGGTGTTGGGAATCGTGGTGCGGACTGTGAGTGGTGGTCAGTGTTGGAAATGATGGTGAGGACTGTGAGTGGTGGTCAGTTTTGGGAATGGTGGTGAGCAATGTTAATAGTGGTCAGTGTTGGGAATGGTGGTGTGGACTGTGAGTGGTGGTCAGTGTTGGGAATGTTGGTGAGGACTGTGAGTAGTGGTCAGTGTTGGGAATGGTTGTGAGGACTGCGAGTGGAGGTCAGTGTTGGGAATGGTGGTGAGGACTTTGTGCCATGTTCAGTGTTGGGAATGGTGGTGAGGACTGTGAGTAGTGGTCAGTGTTGGGAATGGTTGTGAGGACTGTGAGTGGTGGTCAGTGGGAATGGCGGTGAAGACTGTGAGTGGTGGTCAGTGTTGGGAATGGTGGTGAGGACTGTGAGTGGTGGTCAGTGTTGGGAATGGTGGTGAGGACTGTGAGTAGTGGTCAGTGCTGGGAACGTTGGTGAGGACTGTGAGTTGTGGTCAGTGTTGGGAATGCTGGTTGGGACTGTGAGTAGTGGTCAGTGTTGGGAATGCTGGTGAGGACTTTGTGCAGTAGTCAGTGTTGGGAAAGGTTGTGAGGATTGTGTATGGTGGCCGGTGTTCGGAATGGTGGTGAGGAATGTGAGTGGTGGTCAGCTTTGGGAATGGTTGTGAGGACTGTGAATAGTTGTCAGTATTGGGAATGGTGGTGAGAACTGTGAGTGGTAATCAGTGTTGGGAATGGTGGCGAGGACTGTGAGTAGTGGTCAGTGGGTATGGTGGTGAGGACTGTCATTAGTGGTCAGTGTTGGGAATGGTGGTGAGGATTTTGAGTAGTGGTCAGTGTTAGGAATGGTGGTGAGGACTGTGACTAGAGATCAGTGTTGGGAATGGTGGTGAGGACTTTGAGTAGAGGTCAGTGATGGGAATGGTGGTGAGGACTGTGATTAGAGGTCAGTGTTGGGATTGGTGGTGAGGACTGTGAATAGAGGTCAGTGTAGGGAATGGTGGTGAGGACTGTGAGTGGTGGTCAGTGTTGTCAATGGTGATGATGACTGTGAGTGGTGGTCAGTGTGGGAACATTGCTGAGGGCTGTGAGCAGTGGTCAGTGTTCGGAATGGTGGTGAGGACTGTGAGTCGTGGTCAGTGGGATGGTGGTGAGGGCTGTGAGTGTTGGTCAGTGTTGTGAATCGTGGTGAGGACTGTGTGTAGTGGTCAGTGTTGGGAATGGTGGTGAGGACTTTGAGTGGTTTCAGTTTTGGGAATGGTGGTTAGGACTGTGAGTGGTGGTCAGTGGGAATGGTGGTGAGGACTGTGAGTGGTGGTCAGTGTTGGGAATGGTGGTGAGGACTGTGATTAGTGGTCATTGTTGTGAATGCTGGTGAGGACTGTGCGTCGTCGTCGGTATTGGGGACGTTTGTGAGGACTGTGAGTGGTGGTCAGTGTTGGGAATGGTGGTGTGGACTGTGAGTGGTGGTCAGTGTTGAGAATGGTGGTGAGGACTGTGAGTAGTGGTCAGTGTTGGGAATGGTGGTGAGGACCTTGTGCCATGTTCAGAGTTGGGAATGGTGGTGAGGACTCTGCGTCGTGGTCGGTGTTGGGGATGTTTGTGACGACTGTGAGTGGTGTTCAGTGTTGGGAATGGTGGTGAGGACTGTGAGTAGTGGTCAGTGTTGGGAATGTTTGTGAGGACTGTGAGTGGTGGTCAGTGGGAATGGCGGTGAGGACTGTGAGTGGTGGTCAGTGTTGGGAATGTTGGTGAGGACTGTGAGTAGTGGTCAGTGCTGGGAACGTTGGTGAGGACTGTGAGTTGTGGTCAGTGTTGGGAATGCTGGTTGGGACTGTGAGTAGTGGTCAGTGTTGGGAATGGTGGTGAGGACTGTGAATAGTGGTCAGTGTTGGGAATGGTGGTGAGGACTTTGTGCAGTGGTCAGTGTTGGGAAAGGTTTTGAGGACTGTGTATGGTGGTCGGTGTTGGGAATGGTGGTGTGGACTGTGAGTGGTGGTCAGTGTTGGGAATGTTGGTGAGGACTGTGAGTAGTGGTCAGTGTTGGGAATGGTTGTGAGGACTGCGAGTGGAGGTCAGTGTTGGGAATGGTGGTGAGGACCTTGTGCCATGTTCAGTGTTGGGAATGGTGGTGAGGAATGTGAGTAGTGGTCAGTGTTGGGAATGGTTGTGAGGACTGTGAGTGGTGGTCAGTGGGAATGACGGTGAAGACTGTGAGTGGTGGTCAGTGTTGGGAATGGTGTGAGGACTGTGAGTAGCGGTCAGTGCTGGGAACGTTGGTGAGGACTGTGAGTTGTGGTCAGTGTTGGGAATGCTGGTTGGGACTGTGAGTAGTGGTCAGTTTTGGGAATGGTGGTGAGGACTTTGTGCAGTAGTCAGTGTTGGGAAAGGTTGTGAGGACTGTGTATGGTGGTCGGTGTTCGGAATGGTGGTGAGGAGTGTGAGTGGTGGTCAGCTTTGGGAATGGTTGTGAGGACTGTGAATAGTTGTCAGTATTGGGAATGGTGGTGAGGACTGTGAGTGGTGGTCAGTGTTGGGAATCGTGGTGAGGACTGTGAGTAGTGGTGAGGGTTGGGAATGGTGGTTAGGATTGTGAGTGGTGGTCAGTTTTGGGAATGGTTCTGAGGACTGTGAGTACTGGTCAGTATTGGGAATGGTGGTGAATACTGTGATGAGAGGTCAGTGTTGGGAATGGTGTTGAGGACTGTGATTAGAGGTCAGTGTTGGGAATGGTGGTGAGGACTGTAAATAGAGGTCAGTGTAGGGAATGGTGGTGAGGACTGTGAGTGGTGGTCAGTGTTGGGAATGGTGCTGATGACTGTGAGTGGTGGTCTGTGTGGGAACGTTGCTGAGGTCTGTGAGCAGTGGTCAGTGTAGGGAATGGTGGTGAGGACTTTGTGCCATGGTCACTGTTAAGAATGGTGGTGAGGGCTCTGCGTGGTGGTCGGTATTCGGAATGGTGGTGAGGATTCTGACTGTTGGTCAGTGTTGGGAATGGTGGTGAGGACTGTGAGTGGTGGTCAGTGTTGGGAATGGTGGTGAGGACTGTGAGTGGTGGTCAGTGTTGGGAATGGTGGTGAGCACTGTGAATAGTGGTCAGTGTTGGGAATGGTGGTGAGGACCTTGTGCCATGTTCAGAGTTGGGACTGCTGGTGAGGACTGTGCGTCGTTGTCGATGTTGGGGACGTTTGTGAGGACTGTGAGTGGTGGTCAGTGTTTGGAATGGTGGTGTGGACTGTGAGTGGTGGTCAGTGTTGGGAATGGTGGTGAGGACTGTGAGTAGTAGTCAGTGTTGGGAATGGTGGTGAGGACCTTGTGCCATGTTCAGAGTTGGGAATGGTGTTGAGGACTGTGCGTCGTGGTCGGTGTTGGGGATGTTTGTGAGGACTGTGAGTGGTGGTTAGTGTTGGGAATGGTGGTGAGGACTGTGAGTAGTGTTCAGTGTTGGGAATGGTTGTGAGGACTGTGAGTGGTGGTCAGTGGGAATGGTGGTGAGGACTGTGAACAGAAGTCACTGTTGGGAATGGTGGTGAGGACTGTGAGTAGTGGTCAGTGTTGGGAATGGTTGTGAGGACTGTGAGTGGTGGTCAGTGGAATGGCGGTGAGGACTGTGAGTAGTGGTCAGTGCTGGGAACGTTGGTGAGGACTGTGAGTTGTGGTCAGTGTTGGGAATGCTGGTTGGGACTGTGAGTAGTGGTCAGTGTTGGGAATGGTGGTGACGACTTTGTGCAGTGGTCAGTTTTGGGAATGGTTGTGAGGACTGTGAGTAGTTGTCAGTATTGGGAATGGTGCTGAGAACTGTGAGTGGTATTCAGTGTTGGGAATGGTTGCGAGGACTGTGAGTAGTGGTCAGTGGGTATGGTGGTGAGGACTGTGAGTGGTGGTCAGTGTTGTGAATGGTGGTGAGGACTGTGAGTGGTGGTCGGTGTTGGGAATGGTGGTGAGGACTGTGAGCGATAGTCAGTGTTGGGAATGGTGGTGAGGACTGTGCGTCGTCGTCGGTGTTGGGGACGTTTGTGAGGACTGTGAGTGGTGGTCAGTGTTGGGAATGGTGGTGTGGACTGTGAGTGGTGGTCAGTGTTGGGAATGGTGGTGAGGACTGTGAGTAGTGGTCAGTGTTGGGAATGGTGGTGAGGACCTTGTGCCATGTTCAGAGTTGGGAATGGTGGTGAGGACTGTGCGTCATGGTCGGTGTTGGGGATGTTTGTGAGGACTGTGAGTGGTGGATAGTGTTGGGAATGGTGGTGAGGACTGTGAGTAGTGGTCAGTGTTGGGAATGGTTGTGAGGACTGTGAGTGGTGGTCAGTGGGAATGGTGGTGAGGACTGTGAGTTGAAGTCACTGTTGGGAATGGTGGTGCGGACTGTGAGTAGTGGTCAGTGTTGGGAATGGTTCTGAGGACTGTGAGTGGTGGTCAGTGGGAATGGCGGCGAGGACTGTGAGTAGTGGTCAGTGCTGGGAACGTTGGTGAGGACTGTGAGTTGTGGTCTGTGTTGGGAATGCTGGTTGGGACTGTGAGTAGCGGACAGTGTTGGGAATGCTGGTGAGGACTGTGAATAGTGGTCAGTGTTGGGAATGGTGGTGAGGACTTTGTGCAGTGGTCAGTGTTGGGAAAGGTTGTGAGGACTGTGTATGGTGGTCGGTGTTGGGAATGGTGGTGAGGACTGTAAGTGGTGGTCAGTTTTGGGAATGGCTGTGAGGACTCTGAGTAGTTGTCAGTATTGGGAATGGTGGTGAGAACTGTGAGTGGTA
Source organism: Mobula birostris (assembly GCF_030028105.1). Classification (NCBI taxonomy): domain Eukaryota; kingdom Metazoa; phylum Chordata; class Chondrichthyes; order Myliobatiformes; family Myliobatidae; genus Mobula; species Mobula birostris. The sequence goes on from NW_027278366.1 coordinate 56,428, forward strand.
TTCAGTGTTGGGAATGGTGGCGAGGACTGTGAGTAGTGGTCAGTGGGTATGGTGGTGAGGACTGCGAGTGGTGGTCTGTGTTGGGAATCGTGGTGAGGACTGTGAGTAGTGTGAGGGTTGGGAATGGTGGTTAGGACTGTGAGTGGTGGTCAGTTTTGGAAATGGTTGTGAGGACTGTGAGTAGTGGTCAGTGTTGGGAACGGTGGTGAAGACTGTGATTAGAGGTCAGTGTTGGGAATGGTGGTGAGGACTGTGAATAGAGGTCAGTGTAGGGAATGGTGGTGAGGACTGTGATTGGTGGTCAGTGTTGGGAATGGTGCTGATGACTGTGAGTGGTCGTCAGTGCGGGAACGTTGCTCAGGTCTGTGAGCAGTGGTCAGTGTTGGGAATGGTGGTGAACACTTTGTGCCATGATCACTGTTAGGAATGGTGGTGAGGGCTGTGTGTGGCGGTCGGTATTGGGAATGGTGGTGAGGGCTGTGTGTGGCGGTCGGTATTGGGAATGGTGGTGAGGACTCTGACTGTTGGTCAGTGTTGGGAATGTTGGTGAGGACTGTGAGTGGTGGTCAGTGTTGGGAAAGGTGGTGAGGACTCTGAGTCGTGGTCAGTGCTGGGAATGGTGGTGAGGACTGTGAGTGGTGGTCAGTGTTGGGAATGGTGGTGGGACTGTGAGTACTGGTCAGTGTTGGGAATGGTGCTGATGACTGTGAGTGGTGGTCAGTGTGGGAACGTTGCTGAGGGCTGTGAGCAGTGGTCAGTGTTGGGAATGGTGGTGAGGACTGTGAGTGGTGGTCAGTGGGAATGGTGGTGAGGACTTTGAGTGGTTTCAGTGTTGGGAATAGTGGTTAGGACTGTGAGTGGTGGTCAGTGGGAATGGTGGTGAGGACTCTGAGTGGTGGTCAGTGTTGGGAATGGTGGTGAGGACTGTGATTAGTGGTCAGTGTTGTGAATGCTGGTGAGGACTGTGAGTGGTGGTCGGTGTTGGGAATGGTGGCGAGTACTGTGAGTATTTGTCAGTGTTAGGAATTGTGCTTGGACTATGAGTTGTGGTCAGTGTTGGGAATGTTGGTGAGGACTTTGTGCCATGGTCAGTGTTAGGAATGTTGGTGAGGGCTGTTAGTAGTGGTCAGTGTTGGGAATGGTGGTGAGGACTGTGAGTAGTGGTCAGTGTTGGGAATGGTAGTGAAGACTGTGAGTGGTGGTCAGTGGGAATTGTGGTGAGTACTGTGAGTGCTGGGCAGTGTTGGGAATGGTGGTGAGGACTGTGAGTAGTGGTCAGTGTTGGGAATGGTAGTGAGGACTGTGCGTGGTGGTGGGTGTTGGGAATGGTGGTGCGGACTGTGAGTGGTGGTCAGTGTTGGAAATGATGGTGAGGACTGTGAGTGGTGGTCAGTTTTGGGAATGGTGGTGAGGACCTTGTGCCATGTTCAGTGTTGGGAATGGTGGTGAGGACTGTGAGTAGTGGTCAGTGTTGGGAATGGTTGTGAGGACTGTGAGTGGTGGTCAGTGGGAATGGCGGTGAAGACTGTGAGTGGTGGTCAGTGTTGGGAATGGTGGTGAGGACTGTGAGTGGTGGTCAGTGGGAATGACGGTGAAGACTGTGAGTGGTGGTCAGTGTTGGGAATGGTGTGAGGACTGTGAGTAGCGGTCAGTGCTGGGAACGTTGGTGAGGACTGTGAGTTGTGGTCAGTGTTGGGAATGCTGGTTGGGACTGTGAGTAGTGGTCAGTTTTGGGAATGGTGGTGAGGACTTTGTGCAGTAGTCAGTGTTGGGAAAGGTTGTGAGGACTGTGTATGGTGGTCGGTGTTCGGAATGGTGGTGAGGAGTGTGAGTGGTGGTCAGCTTTGGGAATGGTTGTGAGGACTGTGAATAGTTGTCAGTATTGGGAATGGTGGTGAGGACTGTGAGTGGTGGTCAGTGTTGGGAATCGTGGTGAGGACTGTGAGTAGTGGTGAGGGTTGGGAATGGTGGTTAGGATTGTGAGTGGTGGTCAGTTTTGGGAATGGTTCTGAGGACTGTGAGTACTGGTCAGTATTGGGAATGGTGGTGAATACTGTGATGAGAGGTCAGTGTTGGGAATGGTGTTGAGGACTGTGATTAGAGGTCAGTGTTGGGAATGGTGGTGAGGACTGTAAATAGAGGTCAGTGTAGGGAATGGTGGTGAGGACTGTGAGTGGTGGTCAGTGTTGGGAATGGTGCTGATGACTGTGAGTGGTGGTCTGTGTGGGAACGTTGCTGAGGTCTGTGAGCAGTGGTCAGTGTAGGGAATGGTGGTGAGGACTTTGTGCCATGGTCACTGTTAAGAATGGTGGTGAGGGCTCTGCGTGGTGGTCGGTATTCGGAATGGTGGTGAGGATTCTGACTGTTGGTCAGTGTTGGGAATGGTGGTGAGGACTGTGAGTGGTGGTCAGTGTTGGGAATGGTGGTGAGGACTGTGAGTGGTGGTCAGTGTTGGGAATGGTGGTGAGCACTGTGAATAGTGGTCAGTGTTGGGAATGGTGGTGAGGACCTTGTGCCATGTTCAGAGTTGGGACTGCTGGTGAGGACTGTGCGTCGTTGTCGATGTTGGGGACGTTTGTGAGGACTGTGAGTGGTGGTCAGTGTTTGGAATGGTGGTGTGGACTGTGAGTGGTGGTCAGTGTTGGGAATGGTGGTGAGGACTGTGAGTAGTAGTCAGTGTTGGGAATGGTGGTGAGGACCTTGTGCCATGTTCAGAGTTGGGAATGGTGTTGAGGACTGTGCGTCGTGGTCGGTGTTGGGGATGTTTGTGAGGACTGTGAGTGGTGGTTAGTGTTGGGAATGGTGGTGAGGACTGTGAGTAGTGTTCAGTGTTGGGAATGGTTGTGAGGACTGTGAGTGGTGGTCAGTGGGAATGGTGGTGAGGACTGTGAACAGAAGTCACTGTTGGGAATGGTGGTGAGGACTGTGAGTAGTGGTCAGTGTTGGGAATGGTTGTGAGGACTGTGAGTGGTGGTCAGTGGAATGGCGGTGAGGACTGTGAGTAGTGGTCAGTGCTGGGAACGTTGGTGAGGACTGTGAGTTGTGGTCAGTGTTGGGAATGCTGGTTGGGACTGTGAGTAGTGGTCAGTGTTGGGAATGGTGGTGACGACTTTGTGCAGTGGTCAGTTTTGGGAATGGTTGTGAGGACTGTGAGTAGTTGTCAGTATTGGGAATGGTGCTGAGAACTGTGAGTGGTATTCAGTGTTGGGAATGGTTGCGAGGACTGTGAGTAGTGGTCAGTGGGTATGGTGGTGAGGACTGTGAGTGGTGGTCAGTGTTGTGAATGGTGGTGAGGACTGTGAGTGGTGGTCGGTGTTGGGAATGGTGGTGAGGACTGTGAGCGATAGTCAGTGTTGGGAATGGTGGTGAGGACTGTGCGTCGTCGTCGGTGTTGGGGACGTTTGTGAGGACTGTGAGTGGTGGTCAGTGTTGGGAATGGTGGTGTGGACTGTGAGTGGTGGTCAGTGTTGGGAATGGTGGTGAGGACTGTGAGTAGTGGTCAGTGTTGGGAATGGTGGTGAGGACCTTGTGCCATGTTCAGAGTTGGGAATGGTGGTGAGGACTGTGCGTCATGGTCGGTGTTGGGGATGTTTGTGAGGACTGTGAGTGGTGGATAGTGTTGGGAATGGTGGTGAGGACTGTGAGTAGTGGTCAGTGTTGGGAATGGTTGTGAGGACTGTGAGTGGTGGTCAGTGGGAATGGTGGTGAGGACTGTGAGTTGAAGTCACTGTTGGGAATGGTGGTGCGGACTGTGAGTAGTGGTCAGTGTTGGGAATGGTTCTGAGGACTGTGAGTGGTGGTCAGTGGGAATGGCGGCGAGGACTGTGAGTAGTGGTCAGTGCTGGGAACGTTGGTGAGGACTGTGAGTTGTGGTCTGTGTTGGGAATGCTGGTTGGGACTGTGAGTAGCGGACAGTGTTGGGAATGCTGGTGAGGACTGTGAATAGTGGTCAGTGTTGGGAATGGTGGTGAGGACTTTGTGCAGTGGTCAGTGTTGGGAAAGGTTGTGAGGACTGTGTATGGTGGTCGGTGTTGGGAATGGTGGTGAGGACTGTAAGTGGTGGTCAGTTTTGGGAATGGCTGTGAGGACTCTGAGTAGTTGTCAGTATTGGGAATGGTGGTGAGAACTGTGAGTGGTATTCAGTGTTGGGAATGGTGGCGAGGACTGTGAGTAGTGGTCAGTGGGTATGGTGGTGAGGACTGCGAGTGGTGGTCTGTGTTGGGAATCGTGGTGAGGACTGTGAGTAGTGTGAGGGTTGGGAATGGTGGTTAGGACTGTGAGTGGTGGTCAGTTTTGGAAATGGTTGTGAGGACTGTGAGTAGTGGTCAGTGTTGGGAACGGTGGTGAAGACTGTGATTAGAGGTCAGTGTTGGGAATGGTGGTGAGGACTGTGAATAGAGGTCAGTGTAGGGAATGGTGGTGAGGACTGTGATTGGTGGTCAGTGTTGGGAATGGTGCTGATGACTGTGAGTGGTCGTCAGTGCGGGAACGTTGCTCAGGTCTGTGAGCAGTGGTCAGTGTTGGGAATGGTGGTGAACACTTTGTGCCATGATCACTGTTAGGAATGGTGGTGAGGGCTGTGTGTGGCGGTCGGTATTGGGAATGGTGGTGAGGGCTGTGTGTGGCGGTCGGTATTGGGAATGGTGGTGAGGACTCTGACTGTTGGTCAGTGTTGGGAATGTTGGTGAGGACTGTGAGTGGTGGTCAGTGTTGGGAAAGGTGGTGAGGACTCTGAGTCGTGGTCAGTGCTGGGAATGGTGGTGAGGACTGTGAGTGGTGGTCAGTGTTGGGAATGGTGGTGGGACTGTGAGTACTGGTCAGTGTTGGGAATGGTGCTGATGACTGTGAGTGGTGGTCAGTGTGGGAACGTTGCTGAGGGCTGTGAGCAGTGGTCAGTGTTGGGAATGGTGGTGAGGACTGTGAGTGGTGGTCAGTGGGAATGGTGGTGAGGACTTTGAGTGGTTTCAGTGTTGGGAATAGTGGTTAGGACTGTGAGTGGTGGTCAGTGGGAATGGTGGTGAGGACTCTGAGTGGTGGTCAGTGTTGGGAATGGTGGTGAGGACTGTGATTAGTGGTCAGTGTTGTGAATGCTGGTGAGGACTGTGAGTGGTGGTCGGTGTTGGGAATGGTGGCGAGTACTGTGAGTATTTGTCAGTGTTAGGAATTGTGCTTGGACTATGAGTTGTGGTCAGTGTTGGGAATGTTGGTGAGGACTTTGTGCCATGGTCAGTGTTAGGAATGTTGGTGAGGGCTGTTAGTAGTGGTCAGTGTTGGGAATGGTGGTGAGGACTGTGAGTAGTGGTCAGTGTTGGGAATGGTAGTGAAGACTGTGAGTGGTGGTCAGTGGGAATTGTGGTGAGTACTGTGAGTGCTGGGCAGTGTTGGGAATGGTGGTGAGGACTGTGAGTAGTGGTCAGTGTTGGGAATGGTAGTGAGGACTGTGCGTGGTGGTGGGTGTTGGGAATGGTGGTGCGGACTGTGAGTGGTGGTCAGTGTTGGAAATGATGGTGAGGACTGTGAGTGGTGGTCAGTTTTGGGAATGGTGGTGAGGACCTTGTGCCATGTTCAGTGTTGGGAATGGTGGTGAGGACTGTGAGTAGTGGTCAGTGTTGGGAATGGTTGTGAGGACTGTGAGTGGTGGTCAGTGGGAATGGCGGTGAAGACTGTGAGTGGTGGTCAGTGTTGGGAATGGTGGTGAGGACTGTGAGTAGTGGTCAGTGCTGGGAACGTTGGTGAGGACTGTGAGTTGTGGTCAGTGTTGGGAATGCTGGTTGGGACTGTGAGTAGTGGTCAGTGTTGGGAATGGTGGTGAGGACTGTGAATAGTGGTCAGTGTTGGGAATGGTGGTGAGGACTTTGTGCAGTAGTCAGTGTTGGGAAAGGTTGTGAGGACTGTGTATGGTGGTCGGTGTTTGGAATGGTGGTGAGGAATGTGAGTGGTGGTCAGTTTTGGGAATGGTTGTGAGGACTGTGAATAGTTGTCAGTATTGGGAATGGTGGTGAGAACTGTGAGTGGTATTCAGTGTTGGGAATGGTGGCGAGGACTGTGAGTAGTGGTCAGTGCGTATGGAGGTGAGGACTGTCATTAGTGGTCAGTGTTGGGAATGGTGGTGAGAATTTTGAGTAGTGGTCAGTGTTAGGAATGGTGGTGAGGACTGTGACTAGAGATCAGTGTTGGGAATGGTGGTGAGGACTTTGAGTAGAGGTCAGTGATGGGAATGGTGGTGAGGACTGTGATTAGAGGTCAGTGTTGGGATTGGTGGTGAGGACTGTGAATAGAGTTCAGTGTAGGGAATGGTGGTGAGGACTGTGAGTGGTGGTCAGTGTTGTCAATGGTGCTGATGACTGTGAGTGGTGGTCAGTGTGGGAACATTGCTGAGGGCTGTGAGCAGTGGTCAGTGTTCGGAATGGTGGTGAGGACTGTGAGTCGTGGTCAGTGGGAATGGTGGTGAGGGCTGTGAGTGTTGGTCAGTGTTGGGAATGGTGGTGAGGACTGTGATTAGTGGTCAGTGTTGTGAATGCTGGTGAGGACTGTGCGTCGTCGTCGGTGTTGGGGACGTTTGTGAGGACTGTGAGTGGTGGTCAGTGTTGGGAATGGTGGTGTGTACTTTGAGTGGTGGTCAGTGTTGAGAATGGTGGTGAGGACTGTGAGTAGTTGTCAGTGTTGGGAATGGTGGTGAGGACCTTGTGCCATGTTCGGAGTTGGGAATGGTGGTGAGGACTCTGCGTCGTGGTCGGTGTTGGGGATGTTTGTGAGGACTGTGAGTGGTGTTCAGTGTTGGGAATGGTGGTGAGGACTGTGAGTAGTGGTCAGTGTTGGGAATGTTTGTGAGGACTGTGAGTGGTGGTCAGTGTTGGGAATGCTGATTGGGACTGTGAGTAGTGGTCAGTGTTGGGAATGGTGGTGAGGACTGTGAATAGTGGTCAGTGTTGGGAACGGTGGTGAGGACTTTGTGCAGTGGTCAGTTTTGGGATGGTTGTGAGGACTGTGAGTAGTTGTCAGTATTGGGAATGGTGGTGAGAACTCTGAGTGGTATTCAGTGTTGGGAATGTTGGCGCGGACTGTGAGTAGTGGTCAGTGGGTATGGTGGTGAGGACTGTGAGTGGTGGTCAGTGTTGGGAATCGTGGTGAGGACTGTGAGTAGTGGTGAGGGTTGGGACTGGTGGTTCGGACTGTGAGTGGTGGTCAGTTTTGGGAATGGTTCTGAGGACTGTGAGTACTGGTCAGTATTGGGAATGGTTGTGAAGACTGTGATTAGAGGTCAGTGTTGGGAATGTTGTTGAGGACTGTGATTAGAGGTCAGTGTTGGGAATGGTGGTGAGGACTGTAAATAGAGGTCAGTGTAGGGAATGGTGGTGAGGACTGTGAGTGGTGGTCAGTGTTGGGAATGGTGCTGATGACTGTGAGCGGTGGTCAGTGTGGGAACGTTGCTGAGCCCTGTGAGCAGTGGTCAGGTTTGGGAATGGTGGTGAGAACTTTGCGCCAATGTCACTGTTTGGAATGGTGGTGAGGGCTCTGCGCGGTGGTCGGTATTGGGAATGTTGGTGAGGATTCTGACTCTTGGTCAGTGTTGGGAATGTTGGTGAGGACTTTGTGCCACGTTCAGTTTTGGGAATGGTGGTGAGGACTGTGAGTGGTGGTCAGTGTGGGAACGTTGCTGAGGGCTGTGAGTAGTGGTCAGTGTTGGGAATGGTGTTGTGGACTGTGAGTGGTGGTCAGTGTTGGGAATGGTGGTGAGGAATGTGAGTAGTAGTCAGTGTTGGGAATGGTGGTGAGGACCTTGTGCCATGTTCAGAGTTGGAAATGGTGTTGAGGACTGTGCGTCGTGGTCGGTGTTGGGGATGTTTGTGAGGACTGTGAGTGGTGGTTAGTGTTGGGAATGGTGGTGAGGACTGTGAGTTGTGTACAGTGTTGGGAATGGTTGTGAGGACTGTGAGTGGTTGTCAGTGTTGGGAATGGTGGTGAGGACTGTGAGTAGTGGTCAGTGCTGGGAACGTTGGTGAGGACTGTGAGTTGTGGTCAGTGTTGGGAATGCTGGTTGGGACTGTGAGTAGTGGTCAGTGTTGGGAATGGTGGTGACGACTTTGTGCAGTGGTCAGTGTTGGGAAAGGTTGTGAGGACTGTGTATGGTGGTCGGTGTTGGGAATGGTGGTGAGGACTGTGAGTGGTGGTCAGTTTTGGGAATTGTTGTGAGGACTGTGAGTAGTTGTCAGTATTGGGAATGGTGGTGAGAACTGTGAGTGGTATTCAGTGTTGGGAATGGTGGCGAGGACTGTGAGTAGTGGTCAGTGGGTATGGTGGTGAGGACTGTGAGTGGTGGTCAGTGTTGGGAATGGTGGTGAGGACTGTGAGTGGTGGTCAGTGTTGGAAATGATGTTGAGGACTGTGAGTGGTGGTCAGTTTTGGGAATGGTGGTGAGCACTGTGAATAGTGGTCAGTGTTGGGAATGGTGGTGTGGACTGTGAGTGGTGGTCAGTGTTGGGAATGTTGGTGAGGATGTGAGTAGTGGTCAGTGTTGGGAATGGTGGTGAGGACCTTGTGCCATGTTCAGAGTTGGGAATGGTGGTGAGGACTGTGCATCGTCGTCGGTGTTGGGGACGTTTGTGAGGACTGTGAGTGGTGGTCAGTGTTGGGAATGGTGGTGTGGACTGTGAGTGGTGGTCAGTGTTGGGAATGGTGGTGAGGACTGAGAGTAGTGGTCAGTGTTGGGAATGGTGGTGAGGACCTTGTGCCATGTTCAGAGTTGGGAATGGTGGTGAGGACTGTGCGTCGTGGTCGGTGTTGGGGTTGTTTGTGAGGACTGTGAGTGGTGGTCAGTGGGAATGGTGGTGAGGACTGTGAGTAGAAGTCACTGTTGGGAATGGTGGTGCGGACTGTGAGTAGTGGTCAGTGTTGGGAATGGTTGTGAGGACTGTGAGTGGTGGTCAGTGGGAATGGCGGCGAGGTCTGTGAGTAGTGGTCAGTGCTGGGAACGTAGGTGAGGACTGTGAGTTGTGGTCAGTGTTGGGAATGCTGGTTGGGACTGTGAGTAGTGGACAGTATTGGGAAAGGTTGTGAGGACTGTGTATGGTGGTCGGTGTTGGGAATGGTGGTGTGGACTGTGAGTGGTGGTCAGTTTTGGGAATGGCTGTGAGGACTGTGAGTGGTTGTCAGTATTGGGAATGGTGGTGAGAACTGTGAGTGGTATTCAGTGTTGGGTATGGTGGTGAGGACTGTGAGTGGTGGTCAGTGTTGGGAATCGTGGTGAGGACTGTGAGTAGTGTGAGGGTTGGGAATGGTGGTTAGGACTGTGAGTGGTGGTCAGTTTTGGGAATGGTTGTGAGGACTGTGAGTAGTGGTCAGTGTTGGGAATGGCTGTGAGGACTGTGAATAGAGGTCAGTGTAGGGAATGGTGGTGAGGACTGTGAGTGGTGGTCAGTGTTGGGAATGGTGGTGAACACTTTGTGCCATGGTCACTGTTAGGAATGGTGGTGAGGACTGTGAATCGTGGTCAGTGCTGGGAATGGTGGTGAAGACTGTGAGTGGTGGTCAGTGTTGGGAATGTTGGTGAGGAGTTTGTGCCACGTTCAGTTTTGGGAATGGTGGTGAGGACTGTGAGTGTTGGTCAGTGTTGGGAATGGTGCTGATGACTGTGAGTGGTGGTCAGTGTGGGAACGTTGCTGAGGGCTGTGAGCAGTGGTCAGTGTTGGGAATGGTGGTGAGGACTGTGAGTAGTGGTCAGTGTTGGGAATGGTGGTGAGGACAGTGAGTGGTGGTCAGTGGGAATGGTGGTGAGGACTGTGATTAGTCGTCAGTGTTGTGAATGCTGGTGAGGACTGTGAGTGGTGGTCGGTGTTGGGAATGGTGGCGAGTACTGTGAGTATTTGTCAGTGTTAGGAATGGTGGTTGGACTATCAGTTGTGGTCAGTGTTGGGAATGTTGGTGAGGACTTTGTGCCATGGTCAGTGTTAGGAATGTTGGTGAGGGCTGTTAGTAGTGGTCAGTGTTGGGAATAGTGGTGAGGACTGTGATTAGTGGTCAGTGTTGGGAATGGTGGTGAGGACTGTGAGTAGTGGTCAGTGTTGGGAATGGTAGTGAAGACTGTGAGTGGTGGTCAGTGGGAATTGTGGTGAGTACTGTGAGTGCTGGTCAGTGTTGGGAATGGTGGTGAGGACTGTGAGTAGTGGTCAGTGTTGGGAATGGTAGTGAGGACTGTGCGTGGTGGTGGGTGTTGGGAATGGTGGTGCGGACTGTGAGTGGTGGTCAGTGTTGGGAATGTTGGTGAGGACTGTGAGTGGTGGTCAGTTTTGGGAATGGTGGTGAGCAATGTGAATAGTGGTCAGTGTTGGGAATGGTGGTGTGGACTGTGAGTGGTGGTCAGTGTTGGGAATGTTGGTGAGGACTGTGAGTAGTGGTCAGTGTTGGGAATGGTTGTGAGGACTGCGAGTGGAGGTCAGTGTTGGGAATGGTGGTGAGGACTGTGAGTAGTGGTCAGTGTTAAGAATGGTTGTGAGGACTGTGAGTGGTGGTCAGTTGGAATGGCGGTGAAGACTGTGAGTGGTGGTCAGTGTTGGGAATGGTGGTGAGGACTGTGAGTAGTGGTCAGTGCTGGGAACGTTGGTGAGGACTGTGAGTTGTGGTCAGTGTTGGGAATGCTGGTTGGGACTGTGAGTAGTGGTCAGTGTTGGGAATGGTGGTGAGGACTGTGAATAGTGCTCAGTGTTGGGAATGGTGGTGAGGACTTTGTGCAGTAGTCAGTGTTGGGAAAGGTTGTGAGGACTGTGTATGATGGTCGGTGTTCGGAATGGTGGTGAGGAATGTGAGTGGTGGTCAGTTTTGGGAATGGTTGTGAGGACTGTGAATAGTTGTCAGTATTGCGAATGGTGGTGAGAACTGTGAGTGGTATTCAGTGTTGGGAATGGTGGCGAGGACTGTGAGTAGTGGTCAGTGGGTATGGTGGTGAGGACTGTCATTAGTGGTCAGTGTTGGGAATGGTGGTGAGGACTTCGAGTGGAGGTCAGTGATGGGAATGGTGGTGAGGACTGTGATTAGAGGTCAGTGTTGGGATTGGTGGTGAGGACTGTGAATAGAGTTCAGTGTAGGAAATGGTGGTGAGGACTGTGAGTGGTGGTCAGTGTTGTCAATGGTGCTGATGACTGTGAGTGGTGGTCAGTGTGGGAGCATTGCTGAGGGCTGTGAGCAGTGGTCAGTGTTCGGAATGGTGGTGAGGACTGTGAGTCTTGGTCAGTGGAATGGTGGTGAGGACTTTGAGTGGTGGTCAGTGTTGGGAATGGTGGTTAGGACTGTGATTAGTGGTCAGTGTTGTGAATGGTGGTGAGGACTGTGAGTGGTGGTCGGTGTTGGGATTGGTGGTGAGGACTGTGAGCGATAGTCAGTGTTGGGAATGGTGGTGAAGACTGTGCGTCGTCGTCGGTGTTGGGGACGTTTGTGAGGACTGTGAGTGGTGGTCAGTGTTGGGAATGGTGGTGTGGACTGTGAGTGGTGGTCAGTTTTGGGAATGGCTGTGAGGACTGTGAGTAGTTGTCAGTATTGGGAATGGTGGTGAGAACTGTGAGTATTTGTCAGTGTTAGGAATTGTGGTTGGAATATGAGTTGTGGTCAGTGTTAGGAATGGTGGTGAGGGCTGTTTGTAGTGGTCAGTGTTGGGAATAGTGGTGAGGACTGTGATTAGTGGTCAGTGTTGGGAATGGTGGTGAGGACTGTGAGTAGTGGTCAGTGTTGGGAATGGTAGTGAAGACTGTGAGTGGTGGTCAGTGGGAATTGTGGTGACTACTGTGAGTGCTGGGCAGTGTTGGGAATGGTGGTGAGGACTGTGAGTAGTGGTCAGTGTTGGGAATGGTAGTGAGGACAGTGCGTGGTGGTGGGTGTTGGGAATGGTGGTGCGGACTGTGAGTGGTGGTCAGTGTTGGAAATGATGGTGAGGACTGTGAGTGGTGGTCAGTTTTGGGAATGGTGGTGAGCAATGTGAATAGTGGTCAGTGTTGGGAATGGTGGTGTGGACTGTGAGTGGTGGCAGGTGTTGGGAATGTTGGAGAGGACTGTGAGTAGTGGTCAGTGTTGGGAATGGTTGTGAGGACTGCGAGTGGTGGTCAGTGTTGGGAATGGTGGTGAGGACCTTGTGCCATGTTCAGTGTTGTGAATGGTGGTGAGGACTGTGAGTAGTGGTCAGTGTTGGGAATGGTTGTGAGGACTGTGAGTGGTGGTCAGTGGGAATGGCGGTGAACACTGAGTGGTGGTCAGTGTTGGGAATGGTGGTGAGGACTGTGAGTAGTGGTCAGTGCTGGGAACGTTGGTGAGGACTGTGAGTTGTGGTCAGTGCTGGGAATGCTGGTTGGGACTGTGAGTAGTGGTCAGTGTTGGGAATGGTGGTGAGGACTGTGAATAGTGGTCAGTGTTGGGAATGGTGGTGAGGACTTTGAGCAGTAGTCAGTGTTGGGAAAGATTGTGAGGACTGTGTATGGTGGTCGGTGTTCGGAATGGTGGTGAGGAATGTGAGTGGTGGTCAGTTTTGGGAATGTTTGTGAGGACTGTGAATAGTTGTCAGTATTGGGAATGGTGGTGAGAACTGTGAGTGGTATTCAGTGTTGGGAATGGTGGCGAGGACTGTGAGTAGTGGTCAGTGCGTATGGAGGTGAGGACTGTCATTAGTGGTCAGTGTTGGGAATGGTGGTGAGGATTTTGAGTAGTGGTCAGTGTTAGGAATGGTGGTGAGGACTGTGACTAGAGATCAGTGTTGGGAATGGTGGTGAGGACTTTGAGTAGGGGTCAGTGATGGGAATGGTGGTGAGGACTGTGATTAGAGGTCAGTGTTGGGATTGGTGGTGAGGACTGTGAATAGAGTTCAGTGTAGGGAATGGTGGTGAGGACAGTGAGTGGTGGTCAGTGTTGTCAATGGTGCTGATGACTGTGAGTGGTGGTCAGTGTGGGAACATTTCTGAGGGCTGTGAGCAGTGGTCAGTGTTCGGAATGGTGGTGAGGACTGTGAGTCGTGGTCAATGGGAATGGTGGTGAGGGCTGTGAGTGTTGGTCAGTGTTGTGAATCGTGGTGAGGACTGTGTGTAGTGGTCAGTGTTGGGAATGGTGGTGAGGACTTTGAGTGGTTTCAGTTTTGGGAATGGTGGTTAGGACTGTGAGTGGTGGTCAGTGGGAATGGTGGTGAGGACTGTGAGTGGTGGTCAGTGTTGGGAATGGTGGTGAGGACTGTGATTAGTGGTCAGTGTTGTGAATGCTGGTGAGGACTGTGCGTCGTCGTCGGTGTTGGGGATGTTTGTGAGGACTGTGAGTGGTGGTCAGTGTTGGGAATGGTGGTGTGGACTGTGAGTGGTGGTCAGTGTTGAGAATGGTGGTGAGGACTGTGAGTAGTGGTCAGTGTTGGGAATGGTGGTGAGGACCTTGTGCCATGTTCAGAGTTGGGAATGGTGGTGAGGACTCTGCGTCGTGGTCGGTGTTGGGGATGTTTCTGAGGACTGTGAGTGGTGTTCAGTGTTGGGAATGGTGGTGAGGACTGTGAGTAGTGGTCAGTGTTGGGAATGTTTGTGAGGACTGTGAGTGGTGGTCAGTGGGAATGGCGGTGACGACTGTGAGTGGTGGTCAGTGTTGGGAATGTTGGTGAGGACTGTGAGTAGTGGTCAGTGCTGGAAACGTTGGAGAGGACTGTGAGTTGTGGTCAGTGTTGGGAATGCTGATTGGGACTGTGAGTAGTGGTCAGTGTTGGGAATGGTGGTGAGGACTGTGAATAGTGGTCAGTGTTGGGAACGGTGGTGAGGACTTTGTGTAGTGGTCAGTTTTTGGATGGTTGTGAGGACTGTGAGTAGTTGTCAGTATTGGGAATGGTGGTGAGAACTCTGAGTGGTATTCAGTGTTGGGAATGGTGGCGCGGACTATGAGTAGTGGTCAGTGGGTATGGTGGTGAGGACTGTGAGTGGTGGTCAGTGTTGGGAATCGTGGTGAGGACTGTGAGTAGTGGTGAGGGTTGGGACTGGTGGTTCGGACTGTGAGTGGTGGTCAGTTTTGGGAATGGTTCTGAGGACTGTGAGTACTGGTCAGTATTGGGAATGGTGGTGAAGACTGTGATTAGAGGTCAGTGTTGGGAATGGTGTTGAGGACTGTGATTAGAGGTCAGTGTTGGGAATGGTGGTGAGGACTGTAAATAGAGGTCAGTGTAGGGAATGGTGGTGAGGACTGTGAGTGGTGGTCAGTGTTGGGAATGGTGCTGATGACTGTGAGTGGTGGTCAGTGTGGGAACGTTGCTGAGCTCTGTGAGCAGTGGTCAGGTTTGGGAATGGTGGTGAAAACTTTGCGCCAATGTCACTGTTTGGAATGGTGGTGAGGACCTTGTGCCATGTTCAGAGTTGGGAATGGTGGTGAGGACTCTGCGTCGTGGTCGGTGTTGGGGATGTTTCTGAGGACTGTGAGTGGTGTTCAGTGTTGGGAATGGTGGTGAGGACTGTGAGTAGTGGTCAGTGTTGGGAATGTTTGTGAGGACTGTGAGTGGTGGTCAGTGGGAATGGCGGTGACGACTGTGAGTGGTGGTCAGTGTTGGGAATGTTGGTGAGGACTGTGAGTAGTGGTCAGTGCTGGAAACGTTGGAGAGGACTTTGAGTTGTGGTCAGTGTTGGGAATGCTGATTGGGACTGTGAGTAGTGGTCAGTGTTGGGAATGGTGGTGAGGACTGTGAATAGTGGTCAGTGTTGGGAACGGTGGTGAGGACTTTGTGTAGTGGTCAGTTTTGGGATGGTTGTGAGGACTGTGAGTAGTTGTCAGTATTGGGAATGGTGGTGAGAACTCTGAGTGGTATTCAGTGTTGGGAATGGTGGCGCGGACTGTGAGTAGTGGTCAGTGGGTATGGTGGTGAGGACTGTGAGTGGTGGTCAGTGTTGGGAATCGTGGTGAGGACTGTGAGTAGTGGTGAGGGTTGGGACTGGTGGTTCGGACTGTGAGTGGTGGTCAGTTTTGGGAATGGTTCTGAGGACTGTGAGTACTGGTCAGTATTGGGAATGGTGGTGAAGACTGTGATTAGAGGTCAGTGTTGGGAATGGTGTTGAGGACTGTGATTAGAGGTCAGTGTTGGGAATGGTGCTGAGGACTGTAAATAGAGGTCAGTGTAGGGAATGGTGGTGAGGACTGTGAGTGGTGGTCAGTGTTGGGAATGGTGCTGATGACTGTGAGTGGTGGTCAGTGTGGGAACGTTGCTGAGCTCTGTGAGCAGTGGTCAGGTTTGGGAATGGTGGTGAAAACTTTGCGCCAATGTCACTGTTTGGAATGGTGGTGAGGGCTCTGCGTGGTGGTCAGTATTGGGAATGTTGGTGAGGACTTTGTGCCACGTTCAGTTTTGGGAATGGTGGTGAGGACTGTGAGTGGTGGTCAGTGTGGGAACGTTGCTGAGGGCTGTGAGTAGTGGTCAGTGTTGGGAATGGTGGTGAGGACTGTGAGTGATGATCAGTTTTGGAAATGGTGGTGAGCACTGTGAATAGTGGTCAGTGTTGGGAATGCTGGTGAGGACTGTGCGTCGTTGACGATGTTGGGGACGTTTGTGAGGACTGTGAGTGGTGGTCAGTGTTGGGAATGGTGGTGTGGACTGTGAGTGGTGGTCAGTGTTGGGAATGGTGGTGAGGACTGTGAGTAGTAGTCAGTGTTGGGAATGGTGGTGAGGACCTTGTGCCATGTTCAGAGTTGGGAATGGTGTTGAGAACTGTGCGTCGTGGTCGGTGTTGGGGATGTTTGTGAGGACTGTGAGTGGTGGTTAGTGTTCGGAATGGTGGTGAGGACTGTGAGTAGTGTTCAGTGTTGGGAATGGTTGTGAGGACTGTGAGTGGTGGTCAGTGGGAATGGTGGTGAGGACTGTGAGTAGAAGTCACTGTTGGGAATGGTGGTGAGGACTGTGAGTAGTGGTCAGTGTTGGGAATGGTTGTGAGGACTGTGAGTGGTGGTCAGTGGGAATGGCGGTGAGGACTGTGAGTAGTGGTCAGTGCTGGAAACGTTGGTGAGGACTGTGAGTTGTGGTCAGTGTTGGGAATGCTGGTTGGGACTGTGAGTGGTGGTCAGTGGGAATGGCGGTGAGGACTGTGAGTAGTGGTCAGTGCTGGGAACGTTGGTGAGGACTGTGAGTTGTGGTCAGTGTTGGGAATGCTGGTTGGGACTGTGAGTAGTGGTCAGTGTTGGGAATGGTGGTGACGACTTTGTGCAGTGGTCAGTGTTGGGAAAGGTTGTGAGGACTGTGTATGGTGGTCGGTGTTGGGAATGGTGGTGAGGAATGTGAGTGGTGGTCAGTTTTGGGAATGGTTGTGAGGACTGTGAGTAGTTGTCAGTATTGGGAATGGTGGTGAGAACTGTGAGTGGTATTCAGTGTTGGGAATGGTGGCGAGGACTGTGAGTAGTGGTCAGTGGGTATGGTGGTGAGGACTGTGAGTGGTGGTCAGTGTTGGAAATGATGTTGAGGACTGTGAGTGGTGGTCAGTTTTGGGAATGGTGGTGAGCACTGTGAATAGTGGTCAGTGTTGGGAATGGTGGTGTGGACTGTGAGTGGTGGTCAGTGTTGGGAATGTTGGTGAGGATGTGAGTAGTGGTCAGTGTTGGGAATGGTGGTGAGGACCTTGTGCCATGTTCAGAGTTGGGAATGGTGGTGAGGACTGTGCATCGTCGTCGGTGTTGGGGACGTTTGTGAGGACTGTGAGTGGTGGTCAGTGTTGGGAATGGTGGTGTGGACTGTGAGTGGTGGTCAGTGTTGGGAATGGTGGTGAGGACTGTGAGTAGTGGTCAGTGTTGGGAATGGTGGTGAGGACCTTGTGCCATGTTCAGAGTTGGGAATGGTGGTGAGGACTGTGCGTCGTGGTCGGTGTTGGGGATGTTTGTGAGGACTGCGAGTGGTGGTTAGTGTTGGGAATGGTGGTGAGGACTGTGAGTAGTGGTCAGTGTTGGGAATAGTTGTGAGGACTGTGAGTGGTGGTCAGTGGGAATGGTGGTGAGGACTGTGAGTAGAAGTCACTGTTGGGAATGGTGGTGCGGACTGTGAGTAGTGGTCAGTGTTGGGAATGGTTGTGAGGACTGTGAGTGGTGGTCAGTGGGAATGGCGGCGAGGACTGTGAGTAGTGGTCAGTGCTGGGAACGTTGGTGAGGACTGTGAGTTGTGGTCAGTGTTGGGAATGCTGGTTGGGACTGTCAGTAGTGGACAGTGTTGGGAAAGGTTGTGAGGACTGTGTATGGTGGTCGGTGTTGGGAATGGTGGTGAGGACTGTGAGTGGTGGTCAGTTTTGGGAATGGCTGTGAGGACTGTGAGTAGTTGTCAGTATTGGGAATGGTGGTGAGGACTGTGAGTAGTGGTCAGTGTTGGGAATGTTGGTGAAGACTGTGATTAGAGGTCAGTGTTGGGAATGGTGGTGAGGACTGTGAATAGAGGTCAGTGTTGGGAATGGTGGTGAGGACTGTGAGTGGTGGTCGGTGTTGGGAATGTTGGTGATGAGTTTGTGCCACGTTCAGTTTTGGGAATGGTGGTGAGGACTGTGAGTGTTGGTCAGTGTTGGGAATGGTGCTGATGACTGTGAGTGGTGGTCAGTGTGGGAACGTTGCTGAGGGCTGTGAGCAGTGGTCAGTGTTGGGAATGGTGGTGAGGACTGTGAGTAGTGGTCAGTGTTGGGAATGGTGGTGAGGACAGTGAGTGGTGGTCAGTGGGAATGGTGGTGAGGACTGTGAGTGGTGGTCAGTGTTGGGAATGGTGGTGAGGACTGTGATTAGTGGTCAGTGTTGTGAATGCTGGTGAGGACTGTGAGTGGTGGTCGGTGTTGGGAATGGTGGCGAGTACTGTGAGTATTTGTCAGTGTTAGGAATGGTGGTTGGACTATCTGTTGTGGTCAGTGTTGGGAATGTTGGTGAGGACTTTGTGCCATGGTCTGTGTTAGGAATGTTGGTGAGGGCTGTTAGTAGTGGTCAGTGTTGGGAATAGTGGTGAGGACTGTGATTAGTGGTCAGTGTTGGGAATGGTGGTGAGGACTGTGAGTAGTGGTCAGTGTTGGGAATGGTAGTGAAGACTGTGAGTGGTGGTCAGTGTTGGGAATTGTGGTGAGTACTGTGAGTGCTGGTCAGTGTTGGGACTGCTGGTGAGGACTGTGCGTCGTTGTTGATGTTGGGGACGTTTGTGAGGACTGTGAATAGTGGTCAGTGTTGGGAATGGTGGTGTGGACCGTGAGTGGTGGTCAGTGTTGGGAATGTTGGTGAGGACTGTGAGTAGTGGTCAGTGTTGGGAATGGTTGTGAGGACTGCGAGTGGTGGTCAGTGTTGGGAATGGTGGTGAGGACCTTGTGCCATGTTCAGTGTTGGGAATGGTGGTGAGGACTGTGAGTAGTGGTCAGTGTTGGGAATGGTTGTGAGGACTGTGAGTGGTGGTCAGTGGGAATGGCGGTGAAGACTGTGAGTGGTGGTCAGTGTTGGGAATGGTGGTGAGGACTGTGAGTAGTGGTCAGTGCTGGGAACGTTGGTGAGGACTGTGAGTTGTGGTCAGTGTTGGGAATGCTGGTTGGGACTGTGAGTAGTGGTCAGTGTTGGGAATGGTGGTGAGGACTGTGAAAAGTGGTCAGTGTTGGGAATGGTGGTGAGGACTTTGTGCAGTAGTCAGTGTTGGGAAAGGTTGTGAGGACTGTGTATGGTGGTCGGTGTTCGGAATGGTGGTGAGGAATGTGAATAGTTGTCAGTATTGGGAATGGTGGTGAGAACTGTGAGTGGTATTCAGTGTTGGGAATGGTGGCGAGGACTGTGAGCAGTGGTCAGTGGGTATGGTGGTGAGGACTGTCATTAGTGGTCAGTGTTGGGAATGGTGGTGAGGATTTTGAGTAGTGGTCAGTGTTAGGAATGGTGGTGAGGACTGTGACTAGAGATCAGTGTTGGGAATGGTGGTGAGGACTTTGAGTAGAGGTCAGTGATGGGAATGGTGGTGAGGACTGTGATTAGAGGTCAGTGTTGGGATTGGTGGTGAGGACTGTGAACAGAGTTCAGTGTAGGGAATGGTGGTGAGGACTGTGAGTGGTGGTCAGTGTTGTCAATGGTGCTGATGACTGTGAGTGGTGGTCAGTGTGGGAACATTGCTGAGGGCTGTGAGCAGTGGTCAGTGTTCGGAATGGTGGTGAGGACTGTGAGTCGTGGTCAGTGGAATGGTGGTGAGGACTTTGAGTGGTGGTCAGTGTTGGGAATGGTGGTTAGGACTGTGATTAGTGGTCAGTGTTGTGAATGGTGGTGAGGACTGTGAATGGTGGTCGGTGTTGGGAATGGTGGTGAGGACTGTGAGCGATAGTCAGTGTTGGGAATGGTGGTGAGGACTGTGCGTCGTCGTCGGTGTTGGGGACGTTTGTGAGGACTGTGAGTGGTGGTCAGTGTTGGGAATGGTGGTGTGGACTGTGAGTGGTGGTCAGTGTTGGGAATGGTGGTGAGGACTGTGAGTAGTGGTCAGTGTTGGGAATGGTGGTGAGGACCTTGTGCCATGTTCAGAGTTGGGTATGGTGGTGAGGACTGTGCGTCGTGGTCGGTGTTGGGGATGTTTGTGAGGACTGTGAGTGGTGGTCAGTGTTGGGAATGGTGGTGAGGACTGTGAGTAGTGGTCAGTGTTTAGAATGTTGGTGAGGACTGTGAGTGGTGGTCAGTGGAAATGGTGGTGAGGACTGTGGGTAGAAGTCACTGTTGGGAATAGTGGTGAGGACTGTGAGTAGTGGTCAGTGTTGGGAATGGTTGTGAGGACTGTGAGTGGTGGTCAGTGGGAATGGCGGTGAGGACTGTGAGTAGTGGTCACTGCTGGGAACTTTGGTGAGGACTGTGAGTTGTCGTCAGTGTTGGGAATGGTGGTGAGGACTGTGAATAGTGGTCAGTGTTGGGAATGGTGGTGAGGACTTTGTGCAGTAGTCAGTGTTGGGAAAGGTTCTGAGGACTGTGTATGGTGGTAAGTGCTGGGAATGGTGGTGAGGACTGTGAGTAGTGGTCAGTGTTGGGAATGGTTGTGAGGACTGTGAGTGGTGGTCAGTGGGAATGGTGGTGACGACTTTGTGCAGTGGTCAGTGTTGGGAAAGGTTGTGAGGACTGTGTATGGTGGTCGGTGTTGGGAATGGTGGTGAGGAATGTGAGTGGTGGTCAGTTTTGGGAATGGTTGTGAGGACTGTGAGTAGCTGTCAGTATTGGGAATGGTGGTGAGAACTGTGAGTGGTATTCAGTGTTGGGAATGGTGGCGAGGACTGTGAGTAGTGGTCAGTGGGTATGGTGGTGAGGACTGTGAGTGGTGGTCAGTGTTGGAAATGATGTTGAGGACTGTGAGTGGTGGTCAGTTTTGGGAATGGTGGTGAGCACTGTGAATAGTGGTCAGTGTTGGGAATGGTGGTGTGGACTGTGAGTGGTGGTCAGTGTTGGGAATGTTGGTGAGGATGTGAGTAGTGGTCAGTGTTGGGAATGGTGGTGAGGACCTTGTGCCATGTTCAGAGTTGGGAATGGTGGTGAGGACTGTGCATCGTCGTCGGTGTTGGGGACGTTTGTGAGGACTGTGAGTGGTGGTCAGTGTTGGGAATGGTGGTGTGGACTGTGAGTGGTGGTCAGTGTTGGGTATGGTGGTGAGGACTGTGAGTAGTGGTCAGTGTTGGGAATGGTGGTGAGGACCTTGTGCCATGTTCAGAGTTGGGAATGGTGGTGAGGACTGTGCGTCGTGGTCGGTGTTGGGGATGTTTGTGAGGACTGTGAGTGGTGGTTAGTGTTGGGAATGGTGGTGAGGACTGTGAGTAGTGGTCAGTGTTGGGAATAGTTGTGAGGACTGTGAGTGGTGGTCAGTGGGAATGGTGGTGAGGACTGTGAGTAGAAGTCACTGTTGGGAATGGTGGTGCGGACTGTGAGTAGTGGTCAGTGTTGGGAATGGTTGTGAGGACTGTGAGTGGTGGTCAGTGGGAATGGCGGCGAGGACTGTGAGTAGTGGTCAGTGCTGGGAACGTTGGTGAGGACTGTGAGTTGTGGTCAGTGTTGGGAATGCTGGTTGGGACTGTGAGTAGTGGACAGTGTTGGGAAAGGTTGTGAGGACTGTGTATGGTGGTCGGTGTTGGGAATGGTGGTGAGGACTGTGAGTGGTGGTCAGTTTTGGGAATGGCTGTGAGGACTGTGAGTAGTTGTCAGTATTGGGAATGGTGGTGAGGACTGTGAGTAGTGGTCAGTGTTGGGAATGTTGGTGAAGACTGTGATTAGAGGTCAGTGTTGGGAATGGTGGTGAGGACTGTGAATAGAGGTCAGTGTTGGGAATGGTGGTGAGGACTGTGAGTGGTGGTCGGTGTTGGGAATGTTGGTGATGAGTTTGTGCCACGTTCAGTTTTGGGAATGGTGGTGAGGACTGTGAGTGTTGGTCAGTGTTGGGAATGGTGCTGATGACTGTGAGTGGTGGTCAGTGTGGGAACGTTGCTGAGGGCTGTGAGCAGTGGTCAGTGTTGGGAATGGTGGTGAGGACTGTGAGTAGTGGTCAGTGTTGGGAATGGTGGTGAGGACAGTGAGTGGTGGTCAGTGTTGGGAATGGTGGTGAGGACTGTGATTAGTGGTCAGTGTTGTGAATGCTGGTGAGGACTGTGAGTGGTGGTCGGTGTTGGGAATGGTGGCGAGTACTGTGAGTATTTGTCAGTGTTAGGAATGGTGGTTGGACTATCTGTTGTGGTCAGTGTTGGGAATGTTGGTGAGGACTTTGTGCCATGGTCTGTGTTAGGAATGTTGGTGAGGGCTGTTAGTAGTGGTCAGTGTTGGGAATAGTGGTGAGGACTGTGATTAGTGGTCAGTGTTGGGAATGGTGGTGAGGACTGTGAGTAGTGGTCAGTGTTGGGAATGGTAGTGAAGACTGTGAGTGGTGGTCAGTGTTGGGAATTGTGGTGAGTACTGTGAGTGCTGGTCAGTGTTGGGACTGCTGGTGAGGACTGTGCGTCGTTGTCGATGTTGGGGACGTTTGTGAGGACTGTGAATAGTGGTCAGTGTTGGGAATGGTGGTGTGGACTGTGAGTGGTGGTCAGTGTTGGGAATGTTGGTGAGGACTGTGAGTAGTGGTCAGTGTTGGGAATGGTTGTGAGGACTGCGAGTGGTGGTCAGTGTTGGGAATGGTGGTGAGGACCTTGTGCCATGTTCAGTGTTGGGAATAGTGGTGAGGACTGTGAGTAGTGGTCAGTGTTGGGAATGGTTGTGAGGACTGTGAGTGGTGGTCAGTGGGAATGGCGGTGAAGACTGTGAGTGGTGGTCAGTGTTGGGAATGGTGGTGAGGACTGTGAGTAGTGGTCAGTGCTGGGAACGTTGGTGAGGACTGTGAGTTGTGGTCAGTGTTGGGAATGCTGGTTGGGACTGTGAGTAGTGGTCAGTGTTGGGAATGGTGGTGAGGACTGTGAATAGTGGTCAGTGTTGGGAATGGTGGTGAGGACTTTGTGCAGTAGTCAGTGTTGGGAAAGGTTGTGAGGACTGTGTATGGTGGTCGGTGTTCGGAATGGTGGTGAGGAATGTGAATAGTTGTCAGTATTGGGAATGGTGGTGAGAACTGTGAGTGGTATTCAGTGTTGGGAATGGTGGCGAGGACTGTGAGTAGTGGTCAGTGGGTATGGTGGTGAGGACTGTCATTAGTGGTCAGTGTTGGGAATGGTGGTGAGGATTTTGAGTAGTGGTCAGTGTTAGGAATGGTGGTGAGGACTGTGACTAGAGATCAGTGTTGGGAATGGTGGTGAGGACTTTGAGTAGAGGTCAGTGATGGGAATGGTGGTGAGGACTGTGATTAGAGGTCAGTGTTGGGATTGGTGGTGAGGACTGTGAACAGAGTTCAGTGTAGGGAATGGTGGTGAGGACTGTGAGTGGTGGTCAGTGTTGTCAATGGTGCTGATGACTGTGAGTGGTGGTCAGTGTGGGAACATTGCTGAGGGCTGTGAGCAGTGGTCAGTGTTCGGAATGGTGGTGAGGACTGTGAGTCGTGGTCAGTGGAATGGTGGTGAGGACTTTGAGTGGTGGTCAGTGTTGGGAATGGTGGTTAGGACTGTGATTAGTGGTCAGTGTTGTGAATGGTGGTGAGGACTGTGAATGGTGGTCGGTGTTGGGAATGGTGGTGAGGACTGTGAGCGATAGTCAGTGTTGGGAATGGTGGTGAGGACTGTGCGTCGTCGTCGGTGTTGGGGACGTTTGTGAGGACTGTGAGTGGTGGTCAGTGTTGGGAATGGTGGTGTGGACTGTGAGTGGTGGTCAGTGTTGGGAATGGTGGTGAGGACTGTGAGTAGTGGTCAGTGTTGGGAATGGTGGTGAGGACCTTGTGCCATGTTCAGAGTTGGGTATGGTGGTGAGGACTGTGCGTCGTGGTCGGTGTTGGGGATGTTTGTGAGGACTGTGAGTGGTGGTCAGTGTTGGGAATGGTGGTGAGGACTGTGAGTAGTGGTCAGTGTTTAGAATGTTGGTGAGGACTGTGAGTGGTGGTCAGTGGAAATGGTGGTGAGGACTGTGGGTAGAAGTCACTGTTGGGAATAGTGGTGAGGACTGTGAGTAGTGGTCAGTGTTGGGAATGGTTGTGAGGACTGTGAGTGGTGGTCAGTGGGAATGGCGGTGAGGACTGTGAGTAGTGGTCACTGCTGGGAACTTTGGTGAGGACTGTGAGTTGTGGTCAGTGTTGGGAATGGTGGTGAGGACTGTGAATAGTGGTCAGTGTTGGGAATGGTGGTGAGGACTTTGTGCAGTAGTCAGTGTTGGGAAAGGTTGTGAGGACTGTGTATGGTGGTAAGTGCTGGGAATGGTGGTGAGGACTGTGAGTGGTGGTCAGTGTTGGGAATGGTTGTGAGGACTGTGAGTGGTGGTCAGTGTTGGGAATGGTGGTGAGGACCTTGTGCCATGTTCAGTGTTGGGAATGGTGGTGAGGACTGTGAGTAGTGGTCAGTGTTGGGAATGGTTGTGAGGACTGTGAGTGGTGGTCAGTGGGAATGGCGGTGAAGACTGTGAGTGGTGGTCAGTGTTGGGAATGGTGGTGAAGACTGTGAGTAGTGGTCAGTGCTGGGAACGTTGGTGAGGACTGTGAGTAGTGGTCAGTGTCGGGAATGGTGGTGAGGACTGTGAATAGTTGTCAGTGTTGGGAATGGTGGTGAGGACTTTGTGCAGTAGACAGTGTTGGGAAGGTTGTGACGACTGTGTATGGTGGTCGGTGTTCGGAATGGTGGTGAGGAATGTGAGTGGTGGTCAGTTTTGGGAATGGTTGTGAGGACTGTGAGTAGTTGTCAGTATTGGGAATGGTGGTGAGAACTGTGAGTGGTATTCAGTGTTGGGAATGGTGGCGAGGACTGTGAGTAGTGGTCAGTGGGTATGGTGGTGAGGACTGTCATTAGTGGTCAGTGTTGGGAATGGTGGTGAGGATTTTGAGTAGTGGTCAGTGTTAGGAATGGTGGAGAGGACTGTGACTAGAGGTCAGTGTTGGGAATGGTGGTGAGGACTTTGAGTAGAGGTCAGTGATGGGAATGGTGGTGAGGATTGTGAATAGAGGTCAGTGTAGGGAATGGTGGTGAGGACTGTGAGTGGTGGTCAGTTTTGTGAATGCTGCTGATGACTGTGAGTGGTGGTCAGTGTGGGAACGTTGCTGAGGGCTGTGAGCAGTGGTCAGTGTTCGGAATGGTGGTGAGGACTGTGAGTCGTGGTCAGTGGGAATCGTGGTGAGGACTTTGAGTGGTGGTCAGTGTTGGGAATTGTGGTTAGGACTGTGATTAGTGGTCAGTGTTGTGAATGGTGGTGAGGACTGTGAGTCGTGGTCGGTGTTGGGAATGGTGGTGAGGACTGTGAGCGATAGTCAGTGTTGGGAATGGTGGTGAGGACTGTGCATCGTCGTCGGTGTTGGGGACGTTTGTGAGGACTGTGAGTGGTGGTCAGTGTTGGGAATGGTGGTGTGGACTGTGAGTGGTGGTCAGTGTTGGGAATGGTGGTGTGGACTGTGAGTAGTGGTCAGTGTTGGGAATGGTTGTGAGGACCTTGTGCCATGTTCAGAGTTGGGAATGGTGGTGAAGACTGTGCGTCGTGGTCGGTGTTGGGGATGTTTGTGAGGACTATGAGTGCTGGTCAGTGTTGGGAATGGTGGTGAGGACTGTGAGTAGTGGTCAGTGATGGGAATGTTGGTGAGGACTGTGAGTGGTGGTCAGTGGGAATGGTGGTGAGGACTGTGAGTAGAAGTCACTGTTGGGAATGGTGGTGAGGACTGTGAGTAGTGGTCAGTGTTGGGAATGGTCGTGAGGACTGTGAGTGGTGGTCAGTGGGAATGGCGGTGAGGACTGTGAGTAGTGGTCAGTGCTGGGAACGTTGGTGAGGACTGTGAGTTGTGGTCAGTGTTGGGAATGCTGGTTGGGACTGTGAGTAGTGGTCAGTGTTGGGAATGGTGGTGACGACTTTGTGCAGTGGTCAGTGTTGGGAAAGGTTGTGAGGACTGTGTATGGTGGTCGGTGTTGGGAATGGTGGTGAGGACTGTGAGTGGTGGTCAGTTTTGGGAATGGTTGTGAGGACTGTGAGTAGTTGTCAGTATTGGGAATGGTGGTGAGAACTGTGAGTGGTATTCAGTGTTGGGAATGGTGGCGAGGACTGTGAGTAGTGGTCAGTGGGTATGGTGGTGAGGACTGTGAGTGGTGGTCAGTGTTGGAAATGATGTTGTGGACTGTGAGTGGTGGTCAGTTTTGGGAATGACTGTGAGGACTGTGAGTAGTTGTCAGTATTGGGAATGGTGGTGAGGACTGTGAGTAGTGGTCAGTGTTGGGAATGTTGGTGAAGATTGTGATTAGAGGTCAGTGTTGGGAATGGTGGTGAGGACTGTGAATAGAGGTCAGTGTTGGGAATGGTGGTGGGACTGTGAGTGGTGGTCGGTGTTGGGAATGTTGGTGATGAGTTTGTGCCACGTTCAGTTTTGGGAATGGTGGTGAGGACTGTGAGTGTTGGTCAGTGTTGGGAATGGTGCTGATGACTGTGAGTGGTGGTCAGTGTGGGAACGTTGCTGAGGGCTGTGAGCAGTGGTCAGTTTTGGGAATGGTGGTGAGGACTGTGAGTAGTGGTCAGTGTTGGGAATGATGGTGAGGACAGTGAGTGGTGGTCAGTGGGAATGGTGGTGAGGACTGTGAGTGGTGGTCAGTGTTGGGAATGGTGGTGAGGACTGTGATTAGTGGTCAGTGTTGTGAATGCTGGTGAGGACTGTGAGTGGTGGTCGGTGTTGGGAATGGTGGCGAGTACTGTGAGTATTTGTCAGTGTTAGGAATGGTGGTTGGACTATCTGTTGTGGTCAGTGTTGGGAATGTTGGTGAGGACTTTGTGCCATGGTCTGTGTTAGGAATGTTGGTGAGGGCTGTTAGTAGTGGTCAGTGTTGGGAATAGTGGTGAGGACTGTGATTAGTGGTCAGTGTTGGGAATGGTGGTGAGGACTGTGAGTAGTGGTCAGTGTTGGGAATGGTAGTGAAGACTGAGTGGTGGTCAGTGTTGGGAATTGTGGTGAGTACTGTGAGTGCTGGTCAGTGTTGGGACTGCTGGTGAGGACTGTGCGTCGTTGTCGATGTTGGGGACGTTTGTGAGGACTGTGAATAGTGGTCAGTGTTGGGAATGGTGGTGTGGACTGTGAGTGGTGGTCAGTGTTGGGAATGTTGGTGAGGACTGTGAGTAGTGGTCAGTGTTGGGAATGGTTGTGAGGACTGCGAGTGGTGGTCAGTGTTGGGAATGGTGGTGAGGACCTTGTGCCATGTTCAGTGTTGGGAATGTTGGTGAGGACTGTGAGTAGTGGTCAGTGTTGGGAATGGTTGTGAGGACTGCGAGTGGTGGTCAGTGTTGGGAATGGTGGTGAGGACCTTGTGCCATGTTCAGTGTTGGGAATGGTGGTGAGGACTGTGAGTAGTGGTCAGTGTTGGGAATGGTTGTGAGGACTGTGAGTGGTGGTCAGTGGGAATGGCGGTGAAGACTGTGAGTGGTGGTCAGTGTTGGGAATGGTGGTGAGGACTGTGAGTAGTGGTCAGTGCTGGGAACGTTGGTGAGGACTGTGAGTTGTGGTCAGTGTTGGGAATGCTGGTTGGGACTGTGAGTAGTGGTCAGTGTTGGGAATGGTGGTGAGGACTGTGAATAGTGGTCAGTGTTGGGAATGGTGGTGAGGACTTTGTGCAGTAGTCAGTGTTGGGAAAGGTTGTGAGGACTGTGTATGGTGGTCGGTGTTCGGAATGGTGGTGAGGAATGTGAATAGTTGTCAGTATTGGGAATGGTGGTGAGAACTGTGAGTGGTATTCAGTGTTGGGAATGGTGGCGAGGACTGTGAGTAGTGGTCAGTGGGTATGGTGGTGAGGACTGTCATTAGTGGTCAGTGTTGGGAATGGTGGTGAGGATTTTGAGTAGTGGTCAGTGTTAGGAATGGTGGTGAGGACTGTGACTAGAGATCAGTGTTGGGAATGGTGGTGAGGACTTTGAGTAGAGGTCAGTGATGGGAATGGTGGTGAGGACTGTGATTAGAGGTCAGTGTTGGGATTGGTGGTGAGGACTGTGAACAGAGTTCAGTGTAGGGAATGGTGGTGAGGACTGTGAGTGGTGGTCAGTGTTGTCAATGGTGCTGATGACTGTGAGTGGTGGTCAGTGTGGGAACATTGCTGAGGGCTGTGAGCAGTGGTCAGTGTTCGGAATGGTGGTGAGGACTGTGAGTCGTGGTCAGTGGAATGGTGGTGAGGACTTTGAGTGGTGGTCAGTGTTGGGAATGCTGGTTAGGACTGTGATTAGTGGTCAGTGTTGTGAATGGTGGTGAGGACTGTGAATGGTGGTCGGTGTTGGGAATGGTGGTGAGGACTGTGAGCGATAGTCAGTGTTGGGAATGGTGGTGAGGACTGTGCGTCGTCGTCGGTGTTGGGGACGTTTGTGAGGACTGTGAGTGGTGGTCAGTGTTGGGAATGGTGGTGTGGACTGTGAGTGGTGGTCAGTGTTGGGAATGGTGGTGAGGACTGTGAGTAGTGGTCAGTGTTGGGAATGGTGGTGAGGACCTTGTGCCATGTTCAGAGTTGGGTATGGTGGTGAGGACTGTGCGTCGTGGTCGGTGTTGGGGATGTTTGTGAGGACTGTGAGTGGTGGTCAGTGTTGGGAATGGTGGTGAGGACTGTGAGTAGTGGTCAGTGTTTAGAATGTTGGTGAGGACTGTGAGTGGTGGTCAGTGGAAATGGTGGTGAGGACTGTGGGTAGAAGTCACTGTTGGGAATAGTGGTGAGGACTGTGAGTAGTGGTCAGTGTTGGGAATGGTTGTGAGGACTGTGAGTGGTGGTCAGTGGGAATGGCGGTGAGGACTGTGAGTAGTGGTCACTGCTGGGAACTTTGGTGAGGACTGTGAGTTGTGGTCAGTGTTGGGAATGGTGGTGAGGACTGTGAATAGTGGTCAGTGTTGGGAATGGTGGTGAGGACTTTGTGCAGTAGTCAGTGTTGGGAAAGGTTGTGAGGACTGTGTATGGTGGTAAGTGCTGGAAATGGTTGTGAGGACTGTGAGTGGTGGTCAGTGGGAATGGCGGTGAAGACTGTGAGTGGTGGTCAGTGTTGGGAATGGTGGTGAAGACTGTGAGTAGTGGTCAGTGCTGGGAACGTTGGTGAGGACTGTGAGTAGTGGTCAGTGTCGGGAATGGTGGTGAGGACTGTGAATAGTTGTCAGTGTTGGGAATGGTGGTGAGGACTTTGTGCAGTAGACAGTGTTGGGAAGGTTGTGACGACTGTGTATGGTGGTCGGTGTTCGGAATGGTGGTGAGGAATGTGAGTGGTGGTCAGTTTTGGGAATGGTTGTGAGGACTGTGAGTAGTTGTCAGTATTGGGAATGGTGGTGAGAACTGTGAGTGGTATTCAGTGTTGGGAATGGTGGCGAGGACTGTGAGTAGTGGTCAGTGGGTATGGTGGTGAGGACTGTCATTAGTGGTCAGTGTTGGGAATGGTGGTGAGGATTTTGAGTAGTGGTCAGTGTTAGGAATGGTGGAGAGGACTGTGACTAGAGGTCAGTGTTGGGAATGGTGGTGAGGACTTTGAGTAGAGGTCAGTGATGGGAATGGTGGTGAGGATTGTGAATAGAGGTCAGTGTAGGGAATGGTGGTGAGGACTGTGAGTGGTGGTCAGTTTTGTGAATGCTGCTGATGACTGTGAGTGGTGGTCAGTGTGGGAACGTTGCTGAGGGCTGTGAGCAGTGGTCAGTGTTCGGAATGGTGGTGAGGACTGTGAGTCGTGGTCAGTGGGAATCGTGGTGAGGACCTTGAGTGGTGGTCAGTGTTGGGAATTGTGGTTAGGACTGTGATTAGTGGCAGTGTTGTGAATGGTGGTGAGGACTGTGAGTCGTGGTCGGTGTTGGGAATGGTGGTGAGGACTGTGAGCGATAGTCAGTGTTGGGAATGGTGGTGAGGACTGTGCATCGTCGTCGGTGTTGGGGACGTTTGTGAGGACTGTGACTGGTGGTCAGTGTTGGGAATGGTGGTGTGGACTGTGAGTGGTGGTCAGTGTTGGGAATGGTGGTGTGGACTGTGAGTAGTGGTCAGTGTTGGGAATGGTTGTGAGGACCTTGTGCCATGTTCAGAGTTGGGAATGGTGGTGAAGACTGTGCGTCGTGGTCGGTGTTGGGGATGTTTGTGAGGACTATGAGTGCTGGTCAGTGTTGGGAATGGTTGTGAGGACTGTGAGTGGTGGTCAGTGGGAATGGTGGTGAGGAGGGTGAGTAGAAGTCACTGTTGGGAATGGTGGTGAGGACTGTGAGTAGTGGTCAGTGTTGGGAATGGTTGTGAGGACTGTGAGTGGTGGTCAGTGGGAATGGCGGTGAGGACTGCGAGTGGTGGTCAGTGCTGGGAATGCTGGTGAGGACTGTGAGTAGTGGTCAGTGCTGGGAACGTTGGTGAGGACTGTGAGTTGTGGTCAGTGTTGGGAATGCTGGTTGGGACTGTGAGTAGTGGTCAGTGTTGGGAATGGTGGTGACGACTTTGTGCAGTGGTCAGTGTTGGGAAAGGTTGTGAGGACTGTGTATGGTGGTCGGTGTTGGGAATGGTGGTGAGGACTGTGAGTGGTGGTCAGTTTTGGGAATGGTTGTGAGGACTGTGAGTAGTTGTCAGTATTGGGAATGGTGGTGAGAACTGTGAATGGTATTCAGTGTTGGGAATGGTGGCGAGGACTGTGAGTAGTGGTCAGTGGGTATGGTGGTGAGGACTGTGAGTGGTGGTCAGTGTTGGAAATGATGTTGAGGACTGTGAGTGGTGGTCAGTTTTGGGAATGGTGGTGAGCACTGTGAATAGTGGTCAGTGTTGGGAATGGTGGTGTGGACTGTGAGTGGTGGTCAGTGTTGGGAATGTTGGTGAGGATGTGAGTAGTGGTCAGTGTTGGGAATGGTGGTGGGGACCTTGTGCCATGTTCAGAGTTGGGAATGGTGGTGAGGACTGTGCATCGTCGTCGGTGTTGGGGACGTTTGTGAGGACTGTGAGTGGTGGTCAGTGTTGGGAATGGTGGTGTGGACTGTGAGTGGTGGTCAGTGTTGGGAATGGTGGTGAGGACTGTGAGTAGTGGTCAGTGTTGGGAATGGTGGTGAGGTCCTTGTGCCATGTTCAGAGTTGGGAATGGTGGTGAGGACTGTGCGTCGTGGTCGGTGTTGGGGATATTTGTGAGGACTGTGAGTGGTGGTTAGTGTTGGGAATGGTGGTGAGGACTGTGAGTAGTGGTCAGTGTTGGGAATAGTTGTGAGGACTGTGAGTGGTGGTCAGTGGGAATGGTGGTGAGGACTGTGAGTAGAAGTCACTGTTGGGAATGGTGGTGCGGACTGTGAGTAGTGGTCAGTGTTGGGAATGGTTGTGAGGACTGTGAGTGGTGGTCAGTGGGAATGGCGGCGAGGACTGTGAGTAGTGGTCAGTGCTGGGAACGTTGGTGAGGACTGTGAGTTGTGGTCAGTGTTGGGAATGCTGGTTGGGACTGTGAGTAGTGGACAGTGTTGGGAAAGGTTGTGAGGACTGTGTATGGTGGTCGGTGTTGGGAATGGTGGTGAGGACTGTGAGTGGTGGTCAGTTTTGGGAATGGTTGTGAGGACTGTGAGTAGTGGTCAGTGTTGGGAATATTGGTGAAGACTGTGATTAGAGGTCAGTGTTGGGAATGGTGGTGAGGACTGTCAATAGAGGTCAGTGTAGGGAATGGTGGTGAGGACTGTGAGTGGTGGTCGGTGTTGGGAATGTTGGTGAGGAGTTTGTGCCACGTTCAGTTTTGGGAATGGTGGTGAGGACTGTGAGTGTTGGTCAGTGTTGGGAATGGTGCTGATGACTGTGAGTGGTGGTCAGTGTGGGAACGTTGCTGAGGGCTGTGAGCAGTGGTCAGTGTTGGGAATGGTGGTGAGGACTGTGAGTAGTGGTCAGTGTTGGGAATGGTGGTGAGGACAGTGAGTGGTGGTCAGTGGGAATGGTGGTGAGGACTGTGAGTGGTGGTCAGTGTTGGGAATGGTGGTGAGGACTGTGATTAGTGGTCAGTGTTGTGAATGCTGGTGAGGACTGTGAGTGGTGGTCGGTGTTGGGAATGGTGGCGAGTACTGTGAGTATTTGTCAGTGTTAGGAATGGTGGTTGGACTATCAGTTGTGGTCAGTGTTGGGAATGTTGGTGAGGACTTTGTGCCATGGTCAGTGTTAGGAATGTTGGTGAGGGCTGTTAGTAGTGGTCAGTGTTGGGAATAGTGGTGAGGACTGTGATTAGTGGTCAGTGTTGGGAATGGTGGTGAGGACTGTGAGTAGTGGTCAGTGTTGGGAATGGTAGTGAAGACTGTGAGTGGTGGTCAGTGGGAATTGTGGTGAGTACTGTGAGTGCTGGTCAGTGTTGGGAATGGTGGTGAGGACTGTGAGTAGTGGTCAGTGTTGGGAATGGTAGTGAGGACTGTGCGTGGTGGTGGGTGTTGGGAATGGTGGTGCGGACTGTGAGTGGTGGTCAGTGTTGGAAATGATGGTGAGGACTGTGAGTGGTGGTCAGTGTTGGGAATGGTGGTGAGGACTGTGAGTGGTGGTCAGTGTTGGAAATGATGGTGAGGACTGTGTGTGGTGGTCAGTGTTGGGAATGGTGGTGAGCAATGTGAATAGTGGTCAGTGTTGGGAATGGTGGTGTCGACTGTGAGTGGTGGTCAGTGTTGGGAATGTTGGTGAGGACTGTGAGTAGTGGTCAGTGTTGGGAATGGTTGTGAGGACTGCGAGTGGTGGTCAGTGTTGGGAATGGTGGTGAGGACCTTGTGCCATGTTCAGTGTTGGGAATGGTGGTGAGGACTGTGAGTAGTGGTCAGTGTTGGGAATGGTTGTGAGGAATGTGAGTGGTGGTCAGTGGGAATGGCGGTGAAGACTGTGAGTAGTGGTCAGTGTTGGGAATGGTGGTGAGGACTGTGAATAGTGGTCAGTGTTGGGAATGGTGGTGAGGACTTTGTGCAGTAGTCAGTGTTGGGAAAGGTTGTGAGGACTGTGTATGGTGGTCGGTGTTCGGAATGGTTGTGAGGAATGTGAATAGTTGTCAGTATTGGGAATGGTGGTGAGAACTGTGAGTGGTATTCAGTGTTGGGAATGGTGGCGAGGACTGTGAGTAGTGGTCAGTGGGTATGGTGGTGAGGACTGTCATTAGTGGTCAGTGTTGGGAATGTTGGTGAGGATTTTGAGTAGTGGTCAGTGTTAGGAATGGTGGTGAGGACTGTGACTAGAGATCAGTGTTGGGAATGGTGGTGAGGACTGTGATTAGAGGTCAGTGTTGGGATTGGTGGTGAGGACTGTGAACAGAGTTCAGTGTAGGGAATGGTGGTGAGGACTGTGAGTGGTGGTCAGTGTTGTCAATGGTGCTGATGACTGTGAGTGGTGGTCAATGTGGGAACATTGCTGAGGGCTGTGAGCAGTGGTCAGTGTTCGGAATGGTGGTGAGGACTGTGAGTCGTGGTCAGTGGAATGGTGGTGAGGACTTTGAGTGGTGGTCAGTGTTGGGAATGGTGGTTAGGACTGTGATTAGTGGTCAGTGTTGTGAATGGTGGTGAGTACTGTGAATGGTGGTCGGTGTTGGGAATGGTGGTGAGGACTGTGAGCGATAGTCAGTGTTGGGAATGGTGGTGAGGACTGTGCGTCGTCGTCGGTGTTGGGGACGTTTGTGAGGACTGTGAGTGGTGGTCAGTGTTGGGAATGGTGGTGTGGACTGTGAGTGGTGGTCAGTGTTGGGAATGGTGGTGATGACTGTGAGTAGTGGTCAGTGTTGGGGATGGTGGTGAGGACCTTGTGCCATGTTGAGAGTTGGGTATGGTGGTGAGGACTGTGCGTCGTGGTCGGTGTTGGGGATGTTTGTGAGGACTGTGAGTGGTGGTCAGTGTTGGGAATGGTGGTGAGGACTGTGAGTAGTGGTCAGTGTTTAGAATGTTGGTGAGGACTGTGAGTGGTGGTCAGTGAGAATGGTGGTGAGGACTGTGGGTAGAAGTCACTGTTGGGAATAGTGGTGAGGACTGTGAGTAGTGGTCAGTGTTGGGAATGGTTGTGAGGACTGTGAGTGGTGGTCAGTGGGAATGGCGGTGAGGACTGTGAGTAGTGGTCACTGCTGGGAACTTTGGTGAGGACTGTGAGTTGTGGTCAGTGTTGGGAATGGTGGTGAGGACTGTGAATAGTGGTCAGTGTTGGGAATGGTGGTGAGGACTTTGTGCAGTAGTCAGTGTTGGGAAAGGTTGTGAGGACTGTGTATGGTGGTAAGTGCTGGGAATGGTGGTGAGGACAGTGAGTGGTGGTCAGTGGGAATGGTGGTGAGGACTGTGAGTGGTGGTCAGTGTTGGGAATGGTGGTGAGGACTGTGATTAGTGGTCAGTGTTGTGAATGCTGGTGAGGACTGTGAGTGGTGGTCGGTTTTTGGAATGGTGGCGAGTACTGTGAGTATTTGTCAGTGTTAGGAATGGTGGTTGGACTATCAGTTGTGGTCAGTGTTGGGAATGTTAGTGAGGACTTTGTGCCATGGTCAGTGTTAGGAATGTTGGTGAGGGCTGTTAGTAGTGGTCAGTGTTGTGAATAGTGGTGAGGACTGTGATTAGTGGTCAGTGTTGGGAATGGTGGTGAGGACTGTGAGTAGTGGTCAGTGCTGGGAACGTTGGTGAGGACTGTGAGTTGTGGTCAGTGGGAATGGCGGTGAAGACTGTGAGTGGTGGTCAGTGTTGGGAATGGTGGTGAGGACTGTGAGTAGTGGTCAGTGCTGGGAACGTTGGTGAGGACTGTGAGTTGTGGTCAGTGTTGGGAATGCTGGTTGGGACTGTGAGCAGTGGTCAGTGTTGGGAATGGTGGTGAGGACTGTGAATAGTGGTCAGTGTTGGGAATGGTGGTGAGGACTTTGTGCAGTAGTCTGTGTTGGGAAAGGTTGTGAGGACTGTGTATGGTGGTCGGTGTTCGGAATGGTGGTGAGGAATGTAAGTGGTGGTCAGTTTTGGGAATGGTTGTGAGGACTGTGAATAGTTGTCAGTATTGCGAATGGTGGTGAGAACTGTGTGTGGTATTCAGTGTTGGGAATGGTGGCGAGGACTGTGAGTAGTGGTCAGTGGGTATGGTGGTGAGGACTGTCATTAGTGGTCAGTGTTGGGAATGGTGGTGAGGATTTTGAGTAGTGGTCAGTGTTAGGAATGGTGGTGAGGACTGTGACTAGAGATCAGTGTTGGGAATGGTGGTGAGGACTTTGAGTAGAGGTCAGTGATGGGAATGGTGGTGAGGACTGTGATTAGAGGTCAGTGTTGGGATTGGTGGTGAGGACTGTGAACAGAGTTCAGTGTAGGGAATGGTGGTGAGGACTGTGAGTGGTGGTCAGTGTGGGAACATTGCTGAGGGCTGTGAGCAGTGGTCAGTGTTCGGAATGGTGGTGAGGACTGTGAGTCGTGGTCAGTGGAATGGTGGTGAGTACTTTGAGTGGTGGTCAGTGTTGGCAATGGTGGTTAGGACTGTGATTAGTGGTCAGTGTTGTGAATGGTGGTGAGGACTGTGAGTGGTGGTCGGTGTTGCGAATGGTGGTGAGGACTGTCAGCGATAGTCAGTGTTGGGAATGGTGGTGAGGACTGTGCGTAGTCGTCGGTGTTGGGGACGTTTGTGAGGACTGTGAGTGGTGGTCAGTGTTGGGAATGGTGGTGTGGACTGTGAGTGGTGGTCAGTGTTGGGAATGGTGGTGAGGACTGTGAGTAGTGGTCAGTGTTGGGAATGGTGGTGAGGACCTTGTGCCATGTTCAGAGTTGGGAATGGTGGTGAGGACTGTGCATCGTGGTCGGTGTTGGGGATGTTTGTGAGGACTGTGAGTGGTGGTCAGTGTTGGGAATGGTGGTGAGGACTGTGAGTAGTGGTCAGTGTTTAGAATGTTGGTGAGGACTGTGAGTGGTGGTCAGTGGGAATGGTGGTGAGGACTGTGGGTAGAAGTCACTGTTGGGAATAGTGGTGAGGACTGTGAGTAGTGGTCAGTGTTGGGAATGGTTGTGAGGACTGTGAGTGGTGGTCAGTGGGAATGGCGGTGAGGACTGTGAGTAGTGGTCACTGCTGGGAACTTTGGTGAGGACTGTGAGTTGTGGTCAGTGTTGGGAATGCTGGTTGGGACTTTGAGTAGTGGTCAGTGTTGGGAATGGTGGTGAGGACTGTGAATAGTGGTCAGTGTTGGGAATGGTGGTGAGGACTTTGTGCAGTAGTCAGTGTTGGGAAAGGTTGTGAGGACTGTGTATGGTGGTCAGTGCTGGGAATGGTGGTGAGGACTGTGAGTGGTGGTCAGTGTTGGGAATGGTTGTGAGGACTGTGAGTGGTGGTCAGTGTTGGGAATGGTGGTGAGGACCTTGTGCCATGTTCAGTGTTGGGAATGGTGGTGAGGACTGTGAGTAGTGGTCAGTGTTGGGAATGGTTGTGAGGACTGTGAGTGGTGGTCAGTGGGAATGGCGGTGAAGACTGTGAGTGGTGGTCAGTGTTGGGAATGGTGGTGAGGACTGTGAGTAGTGGTCAGAGCTGGGAACGTTGGTGAGGACTGTGAGTTGTGGTCAGTGTTGGGAATGTTGGTGAGGACTGTGAGTAGTGGTCAGTGTAGGGAATGTTGGTGAGGACTGTGAGTGGTGGTCAGTGGGAATGGTGGTGAGGACTGTGAGTAGAAGTCACTGTTGGGAATGTCGGTGAGGACTGTGAGTAGTGGTCAGTGTTGGGAATGGTCGTGAGGACTGTGAGTGGTGGTCAGTGGGAATGGCGGTGAGGACAGTGAGTAGTGTGCAGTGCTGGGAACTTTGGTGAGGACTCTGAGTTGTGGTCAGTGTTGGGAATGCTGGTTGGGACTTTGAGTAGTGGTCAGTGTTGGGAATGGTGGTGAGGACTGAGAATAGAGGTCAGTGTTGGGAATGGTGGTGAGGACTTTGTGCAGTAGTCAGTTTTGGGAAAGGTTGTGAGGACTGTGTATGGTAGTCGGTGCTGGGAATGGTGGTTAGGACTGTGAGTGGTGGTCAGTGTTGGGAATGCTTGTGAGGACTGTGAGTGGTGGTCAGTGTTGGGAATGGTGGTGAGGACCTTGTGCCATGCTCAGTGTTGGGAATGGTGGTGAGGACTGTGAGTAGTGGTCAGTGTTGGGAATGGTTGTGAGGACTGTGAGTGGTGGTCAGTGGGAATGGCGGTGAAGACTGTGAGTGGTGGTCAGTGTTGGGAATGGTGGTGAGGACTGTGAGTAGTGGTCAGTGCTGGGAACGTTGGTGAGGACTGTGAGTTGTGGTCAGTGTTGGGAATGCTGGTTGGGACTATGAGTAGTGGTCAGTGTCGGGAATGGTGGTGAGGACTGTGAATAGTGGTCAGTGTTGGGAATGGTGGTGAGGACTTTGTGCAGTAGTCAGTGTTGTGAAAGGTTGTGAGGACTGTGTATGCTGGTCGGTGATCGGAATGGTGGTGAGGAATGTGATTGGTGGTCAGTTTTGGGAATGGTTGTGAGGACTGTGAGTAGTTGTCAGTATTGGGAATGGTGGTGAGAACTGTGAGTGGTATTCAGTGTTGGGAATGGTGGCGAGGACTGTGAGTAGTGGTCAGTGGGTACGGTGGTGAGGACTGTCATTAGTGGTCAGTGTTGGGAATGGTGGTGAGGATTTTGAGTAGTGGTCCGTGTTAGGAATGGTGGTGAGGACTGTGACTAGAGGTCAGTGTTGGGAATGGTGGTGAGAACTTTGAGTAGAGGTCAGTGATGGGAATGGTGGTGAGGACTGTGATTAGAGGTCAGTGTTGGAATTGGTGGTGAGGACTGTGAATAGAGGTCAGTGTAGGGAATGGTGGTGAGGACTGTGAGTGGTGGTCATTTTTGTGAATGGTGCTGATGACTGTGAGTGGTGGTCAGTGTGGGAACGTTGCTGAGGGCTGTGAGCAGTGGTCAGTGTTCGGAATGGTGGTGAGGACTGTGAGTCGTAGTCAGTGGGAATGGTGGTGAGGACTTTGAGTGGTGGTCAGTGTTGGGAATGGTGGTTAGGACTGTGATTAGTGGTCAGTGTTGTGAATGGTGGTGAGGAATGTGAGTGGTGGTCGGTGTTGGGAATGGTGGTGAGGACTGTGAGCGATAGTCAGTGTTGGGAATGGTGGTGAGGACTGTGCGTCGTCGTCAGTGTTGGGGACGTTTGTGAGGACTGTGAGTGGTGGTCAGTGTTGGGAATGGTGGTGTGGACTGTGAGTGGTGGTCAGTGTTGGGAATGGTGGTGAGGACTGTGAATAGTGGTCAGTGTTGGGAATGGTGGTGAGGACCTTGTGCCATATTCAGAGTTGGGAATGTTGGTGAGGACTGTGCGTCATGGTCGGTGTTGTGGATGTTTGTGAGGACTGTGAGTGGTGGTCAGTTTTGGGAATGGTGGTGAGGACTGTGAGTAGTGTTCAGTGTTGGGAATGTTGGTGAGGACTGTGAGTGGTGGTCAGTGGGAATGGTGGTGAGGACTGTGAGTAGAAGTCACTGTTGGGAATGGTGGTGAGGACTGTGAGTAGTGGTCAGTGTTGGGAATGGTCGTGAGGACTGTGAGTGGTGGTCAGTGGGAATGGTGGTGAGGACTGTGAGTAGTGGTCAGTGCTGGGAACTTTGGTGAGGACTGTGAGTTGTGGTCAGTGTTGGGAATGCTGGTTGGGACTTTGAGTAGTGGTCAGTGTTGGGAATGGTGGTGAGGACTGAGAATAGTGGTCAGTGTTGGGAATGGTGGTGAGGACTTTGTGCAGTAGTCAGTGTTGGGAAAGGTTTTGAGGACTGTGTATGGTGGTCGGTGCTGGGAATGGTGGTTAGGACTGTGAGTGGTGGTCAGTGTTGGGAATGCTTGTGAGGACTGTGAGTGGTGGTC
The DNA here is from genome assembly GCF_030028105.1 of Mobula birostris. Classification (NCBI taxonomy): domain Eukaryota; kingdom Metazoa; phylum Chordata; class Chondrichthyes; order Myliobatiformes; family Myliobatidae; genus Mobula; species Mobula birostris. Next base: position 94,679 of record NW_027278366.1, read on the forward strand.
AGTGTTGGGAATGGTGGTGAGGACCTTGTGCCATGTTCAGTGTTGGGAATGGTGGTGAGGACTGTGAGTAATGGTCAGTGTTGGGAATGGTTGTGAGGACTGTGAGTGGTGGTCAGTGGGAATGGCGGTGAAGACTGTGAGTGGTGGTCAGTGTTGGGAATGGTGGTGAGGACTGTGAGTAGTGGTCAGTGCTGGGAACGTTGGTGAGGACTGTGAGTTGTGGTCAGTGTTGGGAATGCTGGTTGGGACTGTGAGTAGTGGTCAGTGTTGGGAATGGTGGTGAGGACTGTGAGTAGTGGTCAGTGTTGCGAATGGTGGTGAGGACCTTGTGCCATGTTCAGAGTTGGGAATGGTGGTGAGGACTGTGCGTCGTGGTCGGTGTTGGGGATGTTTGTGAGGACTGTGAGTGGTTGTCAGTGTTGGGAATGGTGGTGAGGACTGTGAATAGTGGTCAGTGTTGGGAATGTTGGTGAGGACTGTGAGTGGTGGTCAGTGTTGGGAATGGTGGTGAGGACTGTGAGTAGTGGTCAGTGTTGGGAATGTTGGTGAGGACTGTGAGTGGTGGTCAGTGGGAATGGTGGTGAGGACTGTGAGTAGAAGTCACTGTTGGGAATGGTGGTGAGGACTGTGAGTAGAAGTCACTGTTGGGAATGTCGGTGAGGAATGTGAGTAGTGGTCAGTGTTGGGAATGGTCGTGAGGACTGTGAGTGGTGGTCAGTGGGAATGGCGGTGAGGACTGTGAGTAGTGGGCAGTGCTGGGAACTTTGGTGAGGACTTTGAGTAGTGGTCAGTGTTGGGAATGGTGGTGAGGACTGAGAATAGAGGTCAGTGTTGGGAATAGTGGTGAGGACTTTGTGCAGTAGTCAGTGTTGGGAAAGGTTGTGAGGACTGTGTATGGTAGTCGGTGCTGGGAATGGTTGTTAGGACTGTGAGTGGTGGTCAGTGTTGGGAATGCTTGTGAGGACTGTGAGTGGTGGTCAGTGTTGGGAATGGTGGTGAGGACCTTGTGCCATGCTCAGTGTTGGGAATGGTGGTGAGGACTGTGAGTAGTGGTCAGTGTTGGGAATGGTTGTGAGGACTGTGAGTGGTGGTCAGTGGGAATGGCGGTGAAGACTGTGAGTGGTGGTCAGTGTTGGGAATGGTGGTGAGGACTGTGAGTAGTGGTCAGTGCTGGGAACGTTGGTGAGGACTGTGAGTTGTGGTCAGTGTTGGGAATGCTGGTTGGGACTATGAGTAGTGGTCAGTGTCGGGAATGGTGGTGAGGACTGTGAATAGTGGTCAGTGTTGGGAATGGTGGTGAGGACTTTGTGCAGCAGTCAGTGTTGGGAAAGGTTGTGAGGACTGTGTATGGTGGTCGGTGATCGGAATGGTGGTGAGGAATGTGATTGGTGGTCAGTTTTGGGAATGGTTGTGAGGACTGTGAGTAGTTGTCAGTATTGGGAATGGTGGTGAGAACTGTGAGTGGTATTCAGTGTTGGGAATGGTGGCGAGGACTGTGAGTAGTGGTCAGTGGGTACGGTGGTGAGGACTGTCATTAGTGGTCAGTGTTGGGAATGGTGGTGAGGATTTTGAGTAGTGGTCAGTGTTAGGAATGGTGGTGAGGACTGTGACTAGAGGTCAGTGTTGGGAATGGTGGTGAGAACTTTGAGTAGAGGTCAGTGATGGGAATGGTGGTGAGGACTGTGATTAGAGGTCAGTGTTGGAATTGGTGGTGAGGACTGTGAATAGAGGTCAGTGTAGGGAATGGTGGTAAGGACTGTGAGTGGTGGTCAGTTTTGTGAATGGTGCTGATGACTGTGAGAGGTGGTCAGTGTGGGAACGTTGCTGAGGGCTGTGAGCAGTGGTCAGTGTTCGGAATGGTGGTGAGGACTGTGAGTGGTGGTCGGTGTTGGGAATGGTGGTGAGGTCTGTGAGCGATAGTCAGTGTTGGGAATGGTGGTGAGGACTGTGCGTCGTCGTCAGTGTTGGGGACGTTTGTGAGGACTGTGAGTGGTGGTCAGTGTTGGGAATGGTGGTGTGGACTGTGAGTGGTGGTCAGTGTTGGGAATGGTGGTGAGGACTGTGAATACTGGTCAGTGTTGGGAATGGTGGTGAGGACCTTGTGCCATATTCAGAGTTGGGAATGTTGGTGAGGACTGTGCGTCATGGTCGGTGTTGTGGATGTTTGTGAGGACTGTGAGTGGTGGTCAGTTTTGGGAATGGTGGTGAGGACTGTGAGTAGTGGTCAGTGTTGGGAATGTTGGTGAGGACTGTGAGTGGTGGTCAGTGGGAATGGTGGTGAGGACTGTGAGTAGAAGTCACTGTTGGGAATGGTGGTGAGGACTGTGAGTAGTGGTCAGTGTTGGGAATGGTCGTGAGTACTGTGAGTGGTGGTCAGTGGGAATGGCGGTGAGGTCTGTGAGTAGTGGTCAGTGCTGGGAACTTTGGTGAGGACTGTGAGTTGTGGTCGTGTTGGGAATGCTGGTTGGGACTTTGAGTAGTGGTCAGTGTTGGGAATGGTGGTGAGGACTGGGAATAGTGGTCAGTGTTGGGAATGGTGGTGAGGACATTGTGCAGTAGTCAGTTTTGGGAAAGGTTGTGAGGACTGTGTATGGTGGTCGGTGCTGGGAATGGTGGTTAGGACTGTGAGTGGTGGTCAGTGTTGGGAATGCTTGTGAGGACTGTGAGTGGTGGTCAGTGTTGGGAATGGTGGTGAGGACCTTGTGCCATGTTCAGTGTTGGGAATGGTGGTGAGGACTGTGAGTAATGGTCAGTGTTGGGAATGGTTGTGAGGACTGTGAGTGGTGGTCAGTGGGAATGGCGGTGAAGACTGTGAGTGGTGGTCAGTGTTGGGAATGGTGGTGAGGACTGTGAGTAGTGGTCAGTGCTGGGAACGTTGGTGAGGACTGTGAGTTGTGGTCAGTGTTGGGAATGCTGGTTGGGACTGTGAGTAGTGGTCAGTGTTGGGAATGGTGGTGAGGACTGTGAGTAGTGGTCAGTGTTGGGAATGGTGGTGAGGACCTTGTGCCATGTTCAGAGTTGGGAATGGTGGTGAGGACTGTGCGTCGTGGTCGGTGTTGGGGATGTTTGTGAGGACTGTGAGTGGTTGTCAGTGTTGGGAATGTTGGTGAGGACTGTGAGAGGTGGTCAGTGGGAATGGTGGTGAGGACTGTGAGTAGAAGTCACTGTTGGGAATGGTGGTGAGGACTGTGAGTAGTGGTCAGTGTTGGGAATGGTTGTGAGGACTGTGAGTGGTGGTCAGTGGGAATGGCGGTGAGGACTGTGAGTAGTGGTCAGTGCTGGGAACTTTGGTGAGGACTCTGAGTTGTGGTCAGTGTTGGGAATGCTGGTTGGGACTTTGAGTAGTGGTCAGTGTTGGGAATGGTGGTGAGGACTGTGACTGGTGGTCAGTGGAAATGGTGGTGAGGACTGTGAGTGTTGGTCAGTGTTGGGAATGGTGGTGAGGACTGTGAGTAGTTGTCAGTGCTGGGAACGATGGTGAGGACGGTGAGTTGTGGTCAGTGTTGGGAATGCTGGTTAGGACTGTGAGTAGTGGTCAGTATTGGGAATGGTGTTGAGGACTGTGAGTAGTCGTCAGTGTTGGAAATGGTGTTGAGGTCTTTGTGCAGTGGTCAGTGTTCTGAACGGTGGTGATGACTGTGTATGGTGGTCGGTGTTGGGAATGTTGGTGAGGACTGTGAGTGGTGGTCAGTTTTGTGAATGGTTGTGAGGACTGTGAGTTGTGGTCAGTATTGGGAATGCTGGTGAGGACTGTGATTAGTGGTCAGTGTTGGGAATGGTGGTGAGGATTTTGAGTAGTGGTCAGTGTTAGGAATGGTGGTGAGGACTGTGACTAGAGGTCAGTGTTGGGAATGGTGGTGAGGACTTTGAGTAGAGGTCTGTGATGGGAATGGTGGTGAGGACTGTGATTAGTGGTCAGTGGTGGGAGTGGTGGTGAGGACTGTGAGTAGTGGTCAGTGTTGGGAATGGTAGTGAAGACTGTGAGTGGTGGTCAGTGGGAATTGTGGTGAGGACTGTGAGTAGTGGTCAGTGTTGCGAATGGTAGTGAGGACTGTGCGTGGTGGTCGGTGTTGGGAATGGTGGTGAGGACTGTGGGTGGTGGTCAGTGTTGGAAATGATGGTGAGGACTGTGAGTGGTTTCAGTGTTGCGAATGGCGGTGTGGACTGTGAGTGGTGGTCAGTGTTGAGAATGGTGGTGAGGACTGTGAGTGGTGGTCAGTGTTGGGAATGGTGGTGAGGACTGTGAGTAGTGGTCAGAGTTGGGAATGGTTGTGAGGACTGTGAGTGGTGGTCAGTGGGAATGGTGGTGAGGACTGTGAGTAGAAGTCACTGTTGGGAATGGTGGTGAGGACTGTGAGTAGTGATCAGTGTTGGGAATGTTTGTGAGGACTGTGAGTGGTGGTCAGTGGGAATGGCGGTGAGGACTGTGAGTGGTGGTCAGTGTTGGGAATGGTGGGGAGGACTGTGAGTAGTGGTCAATGCTGGGAACGTTGCTGAGGACTGTGAGTTGTGGTCAGTTTTGGGAATGCTGGTTGGGACTGTGAGTAGTGATCAGTGTTGGGAATGGTGGTGAGGACTGTGAATAGTGGTCAGTGTTGGGAATGGTGGTGAGGACTTTGTGCAGTGGTCAGTGTTGGTAAAGGCTGTGAGGACTGTGTACGGTGGTTGGTGTTGGGAATGGTGGTGAGGACGGTGAGTGGTTGTCAGTTTTGGGCATGGTTGTGAGGACTGTGAATAGTTGTCAGTGTTGGGAATGGTGGCGAGGACTGTGAGTAGTGGTCAGTGGGTATGGTGGTGAGGGCTGTGAGTGGTGCTCAGTGCTGGGAATGGTGGTGAGGACTGTGAGTGGTGGTCAGTGTTGGGAATGGTGCTGATGACTGTGAGTGGTGGTCAGTGTGGGAACATTGCTGAGGTCTGTGAGCAGTGGTCAGTGTTGGGAATGGTGGTGAGGACTTCGTGCCATGGTCACTGTTAGGAATGGTGGTGAGGGCTGTGCGTGGTGGTCGGTATTGGGAATGGTGGTGAGGACTGTGACTGTTGGTCAGTGTTGGGTATGGTGGTGAGGACTGTGAGTCGTGGTCAGTGGGATTGGTGGTGAGGACTGTGAGTAGAAGTCACTGTTGGGAATGGTGGTGAGGACTGTGAGTAGTGGTCAGTGTTGGGAATGGTTGTGAGGACTGTGACTGGTGGTCAGTGGAAATGGTGGTGAGGTCTGTGAGTGTTGGTGAGTGTTGGGAATGGTGGTGAGGACTGTGAGTAGTTGTCAGTGCTGGGAACGGTGGTGAGGACGGTGAGTGGTGGTCAGTGTTGGGAATGCTGGTTAGAACTGTGAGTAGTGGTCAGTGTTGGGAATGGTGTTGAGGACTGTGAGTTGTGGTCAGTGTTGGAAATGGTGTTGAGGACCTTGTGCTGTGGTCAGTGTTCTGAACGGTGGTGATGACTGTGTTTGGTGGTCGGTGTTGGGAATGGTGGTGAGGACTGTGAGTTGTGGTCAGTGTTGGGAATCGTGGTGAGCACTGTGAGTAGTGGTCAGTGTTGGGAATGGTGGTTAGGACTGTGAGTGGTGGTCAGTGTTGGGAATGGTGGTGAGGATTTTGAGTAGTGGTCAGTGTTGGGAATGGTGGTGAGGACTGTGACTAGAGGTCAGTGTTGGGAATGGTGGTGAGGACTTTGAGTAGAGGTCAGTGATGGGAATGGTGGTGAGGACTGTGATTAGAGGTCAGTGTTGGGATTGGTGGTGAGGACTGTGAATAGAGGTCAGTGTAGAGAATGGTGGTGAGGACTGTGAGTGGTGGTCAGTGTTGGGAATGGTGCTGATGACTGTGAGTGGTGGTCAGTGTTGGAACGTTGCTGAGGGCTGTGAGCATTGGTCAGTGTTGGGAATGGTGGTGAGGACTGTGAGTCGTGGTCAGTGGGAATGGTGGTGAGGACTTTGAGTGGTGGTCAGTGTTGGGAATGGTGGTTAGGACTGTGATTAGTGGTCAGTGTTGTGAATGGTGGTGAGGACTGTGAGGGGTGGTCGGTGTTGGGAATGGTGGTGAGGACTGTGAGTAGTGGTCAGTGTTGGGAATGGTTGTGAAGACTGTGAGTGGTGGTCAGTGGGAATTGTGGTGAGGACTGTGAGTGCTGCTCAGTCATGGGAATGGTGGTGAGGACTGTGAGTAGTGGTCAGTGTTGGGAATGGTAGTGAGGACTGTGCATGGTAGTCGGTGTTGGGAATGGTGGTGAGGACTGTGGGTGGTGGTCAGTGTTGGGAATGGTGGTGTGGACTGTGAGTGGTGGTCACTGTTGGGAATGGTGGTGAGGACTGTGTGTAGTGGTCAGTGTTGGGAATGGTAGTGAAGACTGTGAGTGGTGGTCAGTGGGAATTCTGGTGAGGACTGTGAGTGCTGGTCAGTGTTGGGAATAGTAGTGAGGACTGTGCGTGGTGGTGGGTGTTGGGAATGGTGGTTAGTACTGTTTGTGGTGCTCAGTGTTGGAAATGATGGTGAGGACTGTGAGTGGTGGTCAGTTTTGGGAATGGTGGTGAGCACTGTGAATAGTGGTCAGTGTTGGGAATGGTGGTGTGGACTGTGAGTGGTGGTCAGTGTTGGGAATGGTGGTGAGGACTGTGAGTGGTGGTCAGTGTTGGGAATGGTAGTGAAGACTGTGAGTGGTGGTCAGTGGGAATTCTGGTGAGGACTGTGAGTGCTGGTCAGTGTTGGGAATAGTAGTGAGGACTGTGCGTGGTGGTGGGTGTTGGGAATGGTGGTTAGTACTGTTTGTGGTGCTCAGTGTTGGAAATGATGGTGAGGACTGTGAGTGGTGGTCAGTTTTGGGAATGGTGGTGAGCACTGTGAATAGTGGTCAGTGTTGGGAATGGTGGTGTGGACTGTGAGTGGTGGTCAGTGTTGGGAATGGTGGTGAGGACTGTGAGTGGTGGTCAGTGTTGGGAATGGTGGTGAGGACTGTGAGTAGTGGTCAGTGTTGGGAATGGTAGTGAGGACCTTGTGCCATGCTCAGAGTTGGGAATGGTGGTGAGGACTGTGCATCGTGGTCGGTGTTGGGGATGTTTGTGAGGACTGTGAGTGGTGGTCAGTGGGAATGGTGGTGAGGACTGTGAGTAGAAGTCACTGTTGGGAATGGTGGTGAGGACTGTGAGTAGTGGTCAGTGTTGGGAATGTTTGTGAGGACTGTGAGTGGTGGTCAGTGGGAATGGCGGTGAGGACTGTGAGTGGTGGTCAGTGTTGGGAATGGTTGCGAGGACTGTGAGTAGTGGTCAATGCTGGGAACGTTGCTGAGGACTGTGAGATGTGGTCAGTGTTGGGAATGCTGGTTGGGACTGTGAGTAGTGGTCAGTGTTGGGAATGGTGGTGAGGACTGTGAACAGTGGTCAGTGTAGGGAATGGTGGTGAGGACTTTGTGCAGTGGTCAGTGTTGGTAAAGGCTGTGAGGACTGTGTACGGTGGTCGGTGTTGGGAATGGTGGTGAGGACGGTGAGTGGTTGTCAGTTTTGGGCATAGTTGTGAGGACTGTGAGTAGTTGTCAGTATTGGGAATGGTGGTGAGAACTGTGAGTGGTATTCAGTGTTGGGAATGGTGGCGAGGACTGTGAGTAGTGGTCAGTGGGTATGGTGGTGAGGACTGTGAGTGGTGCTCAGTGCTGGGAATGGTGGTGAGGACTGTGAGTGGTGGTCAGTGTTGGGAATGGTGCTGATGACGGTGAGTGGTGGTCAGTGTGGGAACATTGCTGAGGTCTGTGAGCAGTGGTCAGTGTTGGGAATGGTGGTGAGGACTTTGTGCCATGGTCACTGTTAGGAATGGTGGTGAGGGCTGTGCGTGGTGGTCGGTAATGGGAATGGTGGTGAGGACTCTGACTGTTGGTCAGTGTTGGGTATGGTGGTGAGGACTGTGAGTCGTGGTCAGTGTTGGAAATGGTGGTGAGGACTGTGAGCAGTGGTCAGTATTGGGAGTGGTTGTGAGGACTGTGAGTGGTGGTCAGTGGGATTGGTGGTGAGGACTGTGAGTAGAAGTCACTGTTGGGAATGGTGGTGAGGACTGTGAGTAGTGGTCAGTGTTGGGAATGGTTGTGAGGACTGTGACTGGTGGTCAGTGGAAATGGTGGTGAGGTCTGTGAGTGTTGGTGAGTGTTGGGAATGGTGGTGAGGACTGTGAGTAGTTGTCAGTGCTGGGAACGGTGGTGAGGACGGTGAGTTGTGGTCAGTGTTGGGAATGCTGGTTAGGACTGTGAGTAGTGGTCAGTGTTGGGAATGGTTGTGAGGACTGTGACTGGTGGTCAGTGGAAATGGTGGTGAGGTCTGTGAGCAGTGGTCAGTGTTGGGAATGGTTGTGAGGACTGTGACTGGTGGTCAGTGGAAATGGTGGTGAGGTCTGTGAGTGTTGGTGAGTGTTGGGAATGGTGGTGAGGACTGTGAGTAGTTGTCAGTGCTGGGAACGGTGGTGAGGACGGTGAGTTGTGGTCAGTGTTGGGAATGCTGGTTAGGACTGTGAGTAGTGGTCAGTGTTGGGAATGGTGTTGAGGACTGTGAGTTGTGGTCAGTTATGGAAATGGTGTTGAGGACTTTGTGCTGTGGTCAGTGTTCTGAACGGTGGTGATGACTGTGTTTGGTGGTCGGTGTTGGGAATGGTGGTGAGGACTGTGAGTTGTGGTCAGTGTTGGGAATCGTGGTGAGCACTGTGAGTAGTGGTCAGTGTTGGGAATGGTGGTTAGGACTGTGAGTGGTGGTCAGTGTTGGGAATGGTGGTGAGGATTTTGAGTAGTGGTCAGTGTTGGGAATGGTGGTGAGGACTGTGACTAGAGGTCAGTGTTGGGAATGGTGGTGAGGACTTTGAGTAGAGGTCAGTGATGGGAATGGTGGTGAGGACTGTGATTAGAGGTCAGTGTTGGGATTGGTGGTGAGGACTGTGAATAGAGGTCAGTGTAGAGAATGGTGGTGAGGACTGTGAGTGGTGGTCAGTGTTGGGAATAGTGCTGATGACTGTGAGTGGTGGTCAGTGTTGGAACGTTGCTGAGGGCTGTGAGCATTGGTCAGTGTTGGGAATGGTGGTGAGGACTGTGAGTCGTGGTCAGTGGGAATGGTGGTGAGGACTTTGAGTGGTGGTCAGTGTTGGGAATGGTGGTTAGGACTGTGATTAGTGGTCAGTGTTGTGAATGGTGGTGAGGACTGTGAGGGGTGGTCGGTGTTGGGAATGGTGGTGAGGACTGTGATTAGTGGTCAGTGTTGGGAATGGTGGTGAAGACTGTGAGTAGTGGTCAGTGTTGGGAATGGTTGTGAAGACTGTGAGTGGTGGTCAGTGGGAATTGTGGTGAGGACTGTGAGTGCTGCTCAGTCTTGGGAATGGTGGTGAGGACTGTGAGTAGTGGTCGGTGTTGGGAATGGTGGTGAGGACTGTGGGTGGTGGTCAGTGTTGGGAATGGTGGTGTGGACTGTGAGTGGTGGTCAGTGTTGGGAATGGTGGTGAGGACTGTGTGTAGTGGTCAGTGTTGGGAATGGTAGTGAGGACTGTGCGTGGTGGTCGGTGTTGGGAATGGTGGTGAGGTCTGTGGGTGGTGGTCAGTGTTGGAAATGATGGTGAGGACTGTGAGTGGTTTCAGTGTTGGGAATGGCGGTGTGGACTGTGAGTGGTGGTCAGTGTTGGGAATGGTGGTGAGGACTGTGAGTGGTGGTCAGTGTTGGGAATGGTGGTGAGGACTGTGAGTAGTGGTCAGTGTTGGGAATGGTAGTGAGGACCTTTTGCCATGCTCAGAGTTGGGAATGGTGGTGAGGACTGTGCATCGTGGTCGGTGCTGGGGATGTTTGTGAGGACTGTGAGTGGTGGTCAGTGTTGGGAATGGTGGTGAGGACTGTGAGTAGTGGTCAGAGTTGGGAATGGTTGTGAGGACTGTGAGTGGTGGTCAGTGGGAATGGTGGTGAGGACTGTGAGTAGAAGTCACTGTTGGGAATGGTGGTGAGGACTGTGAGTAGTGATCAGTGTTGGGAATGTTTGTGAGGACTGTGAGTGGTGGTCAGTGGGAATGGCGGTGAGGACTGTGAGTGGTGGTCAGTGTTGGGAATGGTGGGGAGGACTGTGAGTAGTGGTCAATGCTGGGAACGTTGCTGAGGACTGTGAGTTGTGGTCAGTTTTGGGAATGCTGGTTGGGACTGTGAGTAGTGATCAGTGTTGGGAATGGTGGTGAGGACTGTGAATAGTGGTCAGTGTTGGGAATGGTGGTGAGGACTTTGTGCAGTGGTCAGTGTTGGTAAAGGCTGTGAGGACTGTGTACGGTGGTTGCTGTTGGGAATGGTGGTGAGGACGGTGAGTGGTTGTCAGTTTTGGGCATGGTTGTGAGGACTGTGAATAGTTGTCAGTATTGGGAATGGTGGTGAGAACTGTGAGTGGTATTCAGTGTTGGGAATGGTGGCGAGGACTGTGAGTGGTGGTCAGTGTTGGGAATGGTGCTGATGACTGTGAGTGGTGGTCAGTGTGGGAACATTGCTGAGGTCTGTGAGCAGTGGTCAGTGTTGGGAATGGTGGTGAGGACTTTGTGCCATGGTCACTGTTAGGAATGGTGGTGAGGGCTGTGCGTGGTGGTCGGTATTGGGAATGGTGGTGAGGACTGTGACTGTTGGTCAGTGTTGGGTATGGTGGTGAGGACTGTGAGTCGTGGTCAGTGTTGGAAATGGTGGTGAGGACTGTGAGCAGTGGTCAGTGATGGGAGTGGTTGTGAGGACTGTGAGTGGTGGTCAGTGGGATTGGTGGTGAGGACTGTGAGTAGAAGTCACTGTTGGGAATGGTGGTGAGGACTGTGAGTAGTGGTCAGTGTTGGGAATGGTTGTGAGGACTGTGACTGGTGGTCAGTGGAAATGGTGGTGAGGTCTGTGAGTGTTGGTGAGTGTTGGGAATGGTGGTGAGGACTGTGAGTAGTTGTCAGTGCTGGGAACGGTGGTGAGGACGGTGAGTGGTGGTCAGTGTTGGGAATGCTGGTTAGGACTGTGAGTAGTGGTCAGTGTTGGGAATGGTGTTGAGGACTGTGAGTTGTGGTCAGTGTTGGAAATGGTGTTGAGGACTTTGTGCTGTGGTCAGTGTTCTGAACGGTGGTGATGACTGTGTTTGGTGGTCGGTGTTGGTAATGGTGGTGAGGACTGTGAGTTGTGGTCAGTGTTGGGAATCGTGGTGAGCACTGTGAGTAGTGGTCAGTGTTGGGAATGGTGGTTAGGACTGTGAGTGGTGGTCAGTGTTGGGAATGGTGGTGAGGATTTTGAGTAGTGGTCAGTGTTGGGAATGGTGGTGAGGACTGTGACTAGAGGTCAGTGTTGGGAATGGTGGTGAGGACTTTGAGTAGAGGTCAGTGATGGGAATGGTGGTGAGGACTGTGATTAGAGGTCAGTGTTGGGATTGGTGGTGAGGACTGTGAATAGAGGTCAGTGTAGAGAATGGTGGTGAGGACTGTGAGTGGTGGTCAGTGTTGGGAATGGTGCTGATGACTGTGAGTGGTGGTCAGTGTTGGAACGTTGCTGAGGGCTGTGAGCATTGGTCAGTGTTGGGAATGGTGGTGAGGACTGTGAGTGGTGGTCAGTGGGATTGGTGGTGAGGACTGTGAGTAGAAGTCACTGTTGGGAATGGTGGTGAGGACTGTGAGTAGTGGTCAGTGTTGGGAATCGTGGTGAGCACTGTGAGTAGTGGTCAGTGTTGGGAATGGTGGTTAGGACTGTGAGTGGTGGTCAGTGTTGGGAATGGTGGTGAGGATTTTGAGTAGTGGTCAGTGTTGGGAATGGTGGTGAGGACTGTGACTAGAGGTCAGTGTTGGGAATGGTGGTGAGGACTTTGAGTAGAGGTCAGTGATGGGAATGGTGGTGAGGACTGTGATTAGAGGTCAGTGTTGGGATTGGTGGTGAGGACTGTGAATAGAGGTCAGTGTAGAGAATGGTGGTGAGGACTGTGAGTGGTGGTCAGTGTTGGGAATGGTGCTGATGACTGTGAGTGGTGGTCAGTGTTGGAACGTTGCTGAGGGCTGTGAGCATTGGTCAGTGTTGGGAATGGTGGTGAGGACTGTGAGTGGTGGTCAGTGGGATTGGTGGTGAGGACTGTGAGTAGAAGTCACTGTTGGGAATGGTGGTGAGGACTGTGAGTAGTGGTCAGTGTTGGGAATCGTGGTGAGCACTGTGAGTAGTGGTCAGTGTTGGGAATGGTGGTTAGGACTGTGAGTGGTGGTCAGTGTTGGGAATGGTGGTGAGGATTTTGAGTAGTGGTCAGTGTTGGGAATGGTGGTGAGGACTGTGACTAGAGGTCAGTGTTGGGAATGGTGGTGAGGACTTTGAGTAGAGGTCAGTGATGGGAATGGTGGTGAGGACTGTGATTAGAGGTCAGTGTTGGGATTGGTGGTGAGGACTGTGAATAGAGGTCAGTGTAGAGAATGGTGGTGAGGACTGTGAGTGGTGGTCAGTGTTGGGAATGGTGCTGATGACTGTGAGTGGTGGTCAGTGTTGGAACGTTGCTGAGGGCTGTGAGCATTGGTCAGTGTTGGGAATGGTGGTGAGGACTGTGAGTGGTGGTCAGTGGGATTGGTGGTGAGGACTGTGAGTAGAAGTCACTGTTGGGAATGGTGGTGAGGACTGTGAGTAGTGGTCAGTGTTGGGAATGGTTGTGAGGACTGTGACTGGTGGTCAGTGGAAATGGTGGTGAGGTCTGTGAGTGTTGGTGAGTGTTGGGAATGGTGGTGAGGACTGTGAGTAGTTGTCAGTGCTGGGAACGGTGGTGAGGACGGTGAGTGGTGGTCAGTGTTGGGAATGCTGGTTAGGACTGTGAGTAGTGGTCAGTGTTGGGAATGGTGTTGAGGACTGTGAGTTGTGGTCAGTGTTGGAAATGGTGTTGAGGACTTTGTGCTGTGGTCAGTGTTCTGAACGGTGGTGATGACTGTGTTTGGTGGTCGGTGTTGGTAATGGTGGTGAGGACTGTGAGTTGTGGTCAGTGTTGGGAATCGTGGTGAGCACTGTGAGTAGTGGTCAGTGTTGGGAATGGTGGTTAGGACTGTGAGTGGTGGTCAGTGTTGGGAATGGTGGTGAGGATTTTGAGTAGTGGTCAGTGTTGGGAATGGTGGTGAGGACTGTGACTAGAGGTCAGTGTTGGGAATGGTGGTGAGGACTTTGAGTGGAGGTCAGTGATGGGAATGGTGGTGAGGACTGTGATTAGAGGTCAGTGTTGGGATTGGTGGTGAGGACTGTGAATAGAGGTCAGTGTAGAGAATGGTGGTGAGGACTGTGAGTGGTGGTCAGTGTTGGGAATGGTGCTGATGACTGTGAGTGGTGGTCAGTGTTGGAACGTTGCTGAGGGCTGTGAGCATTGGTCAGTGTTGGGAATGGTGGTGAGGACTGTGAGTCGTGGTCAGTGGGAATGGTGGTGAGGACTTTGAGTGGTGGTCAGTGTTGGGAATGGTGGTTAGGACTGTGATTAGTGGTCAGTGTTGTGAATGGTGGTGAGGACTGTGAGGGGTGGTCGGTGTTGGGAATGGTGGTGAGGACTGTGATTAGTGGTCAGTGTTGGGAATGGTGGTGAGGACTGTGAGTAGTGGTCAGTGTTGGGAATGGTTGTGAAGACTGTGAGTGGTGGTCAGTGGGAATTGTGGTGAGGACTGTGAGTGCTGCTCAGTCTTGGGAATGGTGGTGAGGACTGTGAGTAGTGGTCAGTGTTGGGAATGGTAGTGAGGACTGTGCATGGTAGTCGGTGTTGGGAATGGTGGTGAGGACTGTGTGTAGTGGTCAGTGTTGGGAATGTTAGTGAAGACTGTGAGTGGTGGTCAGTGGGAATTCTGGTGAGGACTGTGAGTGCTGGTCAGTGTTGGGAATAGTAGTGAGGACTGTGCGTGGTGGTGGGTGTTGGGAATGGTGGTTAGTACTGTTTGTGGTGCTCAGTGTTGGAAATGATGGTGAGGACTGTGAGTGGTGGTCAGTTTTGGGAATGGTGGTGAGCACTGTGAATAGTGGTCAGTGTTGGGAATGGTGGTGTGGACTGTGAGTGGTGGTCAGTGTTGGGAATGGTGGTGAGGACTGTGAGTGGTGGTCAGTGTTGGGAATGGTGGTGAGGACTGTGAGTAGTGGTCAGTGTTGGGAATGGTAGTGAGGACCTTGTGCCATGCTCAGAGTTGGGAATGGTGGTGAGGACTGTGAGCAGTGGTCAGTATTGGGAGTGGTTGTGAGGACTGTGAGTGGTGGTCAGTGGGATTGGTGGTGAGGACTGTGAGTAGAAGTCACTGTTGGGAATGGTGGTGAGGACTGTGAGTAGTGGTCAGTGTTGGGAATGGTTGTGAGGACTGTGACTGGTGGTCAGTGGAAATGGTGGTGAGGTCTGTGAGTGTTGGTGAGTGTTGGGAATGGTGGTGAGGACTGTGAGTAGTTGTCAGTGTTGGGAATGGTGGTGAGGACTGTGAGTGGTGGTCAGTGTTGGGAATGGTGGTGAGGACTGTGAGTAGTGGTCAGTGTTGGGAATGGTAGTGAGGACCTTGTGCCATGCTCAGAGTTGGGAATGGTGGTGAGGACTGTGAGCAGTGGTCAGTATTGGGAGTGGTTGTGAGGACTGTGAGTGGTGGTCAGTGGGATTGGTGGTGAGGACTGTGAGTAGAAGTCACTGTTGGGAATGGTGGTGAGGACTGTGAGTAGTGGTCAGTGTTGGGAATGGTTGTGAGGACTGTGACTGGTGGTCAGTGGAAATGGTGGTGAGGTCTGTGAGTGTTGGTGAGTGTTGGGAATGGTGGTGAGGACTGTGAGTAGTTGTCAGTGTTGGGAATGCTGGTTAGGACTGTGAGTAGTGGTCAGTGTTGGGAATGGTGTTGAGGACTGTGAGTTGTGGTCAGTTATGGAAATGGTGTTGAGGACTTTGTGCTGTGGTCAGTGTTCTGAACGGTGGTGATGACTGTGTTTGGTGGTCGGTGTTGGGAATGGTGGTGAGGACTGTGAGTTGTGGTCAGTGTTGGGAATCGTGGTGAGCACTGTGAGTAGTGGTCAGTGTTGGGAATGGTGGTTAGGACTGTGAGTGGTGGTCAGTGTTGGGAATGGTGGTGAGGATTTTGAGTAGTGGTTAGTGTTGGGAATGGTGGTGAGGACTGTGACTAGAGGTCAGTGTTGGGAATGGTGGTGAGGACTTTGAGTAGAGGTCAGTGATGGGAATGGTGGTGAGGACTGTGATTAGAGGTCAGTGTTGGGATTGGTGGTGAGTACTGTGAATACAGGTCAGTGTAGAGAATGGTGGTGAGGACTGTGAGTGGTGGTCAGTGTTGGGAATAGTGCTGATGACTGTGAGTGGTGGTCAGTGTTGGAACGTTGCTGAGGGCTGTGAGCATTGGTCAGTGTTGGGAATGGTGGTGAGGACTGTGAGTCGTGGTCAGTGGGAATGGTGGTGAGGACTTTGAGTGGTGGTCAGTGTTGGGAATGGTGGTTAGGACTGTGATTAGTGGTCAGTGTTGTGAATGGTGGTGAGGACTGTGAGGGGTGGTCGGTGTTGGGAATGGTGGTGAGGACTGTGATTAGTGGTCAGTGTTGGGAATGGTGGTGAGGACTGTGAGTAGTGGTCAGTGTTGGGAATGGTTGTGAAGACTGTGAGTGGTGGTCAGTGGGAATTGTGGTGAGGACTGTGAGTGCTGCTCAGTCTTGGGAATGGTGGTGAGGACTGTGAGTAGTGGTCGGTGTTGGGAATGGTGGTGAGGACTGTGGGTGGTGGTCAGTGTTGGGAATGGTGGTGTGGACTGTGAGTGGTGGTCAGTGTTGGGAATGGTGGTGAGGACTGTGTGTAGTGGTCAGTGTTGGGAATGGTAGTGAAGACTGTGAGTGGTGGTCAGTGGGAATTCTGGTGAGGACTGTGAGTGCTGGTCAGTGTTGGGAATAGTAGTGAGGACTGTGCGTGGTGGTGGGTGTTGGGAATGGTGGTTAGTACTGTTTGTGGTGCTCAGTGTTGGAAATGATGGTGAGGACTGTGAGTGTTGGTCAGTTTTGGGAATGGTGGTGAGCACTGTGAATAGTGGTCAGTGTTGGGAATGGTGGTGTGGACTGTGAGTGGTGGTCAGTGTTGGGACTGGTGGTGAGGACTGTGAGTAGTGGTCAGTGTTGGGAATGGTGGTGAGGACCTTGTGCCATGTTCAGAGTTGTAAATGGTGGTGAGGACTGGGCGTCGTCGTCGGTGCTAGGGACGTTTGTGAGGACTGTGAGTGGTGGACAGTGTTGGGAATGGTGGGGAGGACTGACTAGTGGTCAGTGTTGTGAATGGTGGTGTGGACTGTCAGTGGTGGTCAGTGTTGGGAATGGTGGTGAGGACTGTGAGTAGTGGTCAGTGTTGGGAGTGGTGTTGAGGAATTTGTGCCATGGTCAGTGTTGGGAATGGTGTTGAGGACTGTGAGTAGTGGTCAGTGTTGGGAATGGTGGTGAGGACTTTGTGCAGTGGTCAGTGTTCGGAACGATGGTGAGGACTGCGTATGGTGGTCGGTGTTGGGAATGGTGGTGAGGACTAAGAATAGTGGTCAGTGTTGGGAATGGTGGTGAGGAATGTGAGTGGTGGTCAGTGATCGGAATGGTTCTGAGGACTGTGAGCGGTGGTCAGTGGGAATGGTGGTGCGGACAGTGAGTAGAGGTCACTGTTGGGAATGGTGGTGAGGACTGTGAGTAGTGGTCAGTGTTGGGAATGGTTGTGAGGACTGTGACTGCTGGTCAGTGGGAATGGTGGTGAGGACTGTGAGTAGTGGACAGTGCTGGGAACGGAGGTGAGGACGGTGAGTTGTGGTCAAAGTTGGAAATGCTGGTTAGGACTGTGAGTAGTGGTCAGTGTCGGGAATGGTGTTGAGGACTGTGAGTAGTGGTCAGTGTAGGGAATGGTGGTGAGGACTTTGTGCAGTGGTCAGTGTTCGGAACGGTGGTGAGGACTGTGTATGGTGGTCGGTATTGCGAATGGTGGTGAGGACTGTGAGTGGAGGTCAGTTTTGGGAATGGTTGTGAGGACTGTGCGTAGTGGTCAGTATTGGGAATTGTGGTGAGGACTCTGAGTGGTAGTCAGTGTTGGGAATGGTGGCGAGGTCTGGGAGTAGTGGTCAGTGTAGAGAATGGTGGTGAGGACTGTGAGTGGTGGTCACTGTTGGGAATGGTGGTTAGGACTGTGATTAGTGGTCAGTGTTGTGAATGGTGGTGAGGACTGTGAGTGGTGGTCGGTGTTGGGAATGGTGGTGAGGGCTGTGACCGGTAGTCAGTGTTGGGAATGGTGGTTAGGACTGTGATTAGTGGTCAGTGTTGGGAATGGTAGTGAAGACTTTGAGTGGTGGTCAGTGGGAATTGTGCTGAGGACTGTGAGTGCTGGTCAGTATTGGGAATGGTGGTGAGGACTGTGAGTAGTGGTCAGTGTTGGGAATGGTAGTGAGGACTGTCCGTGGTGGTCGGTGTTGGGAATGGTGGTGAGGACTGTGGGTTGTGGTCAGTGTTGGAAAAGAAGGTGAGGACAGTGAGTGGTGGTCAGTTTTGGGAATGGTGGTGAGCACTGTGAATAGTGGTCAGTGTTCGGAATGGTGGTGAGGACTGTGAATAGAGGTCAGTGTAGGGAATGGTGGTGAGGACTCTGAGTGGTGGTCAGTGTTGGGAATGGTGCTGATGACTGTGAGTGGTGGTCAGTGTGGGAACGTTACTGAGGGCTGTGAGCAGTGGTCAGTGTTGGGAATGGTGGTGTGGACTGTGAGTGGTGGTCAGTGTTGGGAATGGTGGTGAGGACTGTGTGTAGTGGTCAGTGTTGGGAATGGTAGTGAAGACTGTGAGTTGTGGTCAGTGGGAATTCTGGTGAGGACTGTGAGTGCTGGTCAGTGTTGGGAATAGTAGTGAGGACTGTGCGTGGTGGTGGGTGTTGGGAATGGTGGTTAGTACTGTTTGTGGTGCTCAGTGTTGGAAATGATGGTGAGGACTGTGAGTGGTGGTCAGTTTTGGGAATGGTGGTGAGCACTGTGAATAGTGGTCAGTGTTGGGAATGGTGGTGTGGACTGTGAGTGGTGGTCAGTGTTGGGACTGGTGGTGAGGACTGTGAGTAGTGGTCAGTGTTGGGAATGGTGGTGAGGACCTTGTGCCATGTTCAGAGTTGTAAATGGTGGTGAGGACTGGGCGTCGTCGTCGGTGCTGGGGACGTTTGTGAGGACTGTGAGTGGTGGACCGTGTTGGGAATGGTGGGGAGGACTGACTAGTGGTCAGTGTTGTGAATGGTGGTGTGGACTGTGAGTGGTGGTCAGTGTTGGGAATGTTGGTGAGGACTGTGAGTAGTGGTCAGTGTTGGGAATGGTGTTGAGGAATTTGTGCCATGGTCAGTGTTGGGAATGGTGTTGAGGACTGTGAGTAGTGGTCAGTGTTGGGAATGGTGGTGAGGACTTTGTGCAGTGGTCAGTGTTCGGAACGATGGTGAGGACTGCGTATGGTGGTCGGTGTTGGGAATGGTGGTGAGGACTAAGAATAGTGGTCAGTGTTGGGAATGGTGGTGAGGAATGTGAGTGGTGGTCAGTGATCGGAATGGTTCTGAGGACTGTGAGTGGTGGTCAGTGGGAATGGTGGTGCGGACAGTGAGTAGAGGTCACTGTTGGGAATGGTGGTGAGGACTGTGAGTAGTGGTCAGTGTTGTGAATGGTTGTGAGGACTGTGACTGGTGGTCAGTGGGAATGGTGGTGAGGACTGTGAGTAGTGGACAGTGCTGGGAACGGAGGTGAGGACGGTGAGTTGTGGTCAATGTTGGAAATGCTGGTTAGGACTGTGAGTAGTGGTCAGTGTCGGGAATGGTGTTGAGGACTGTGAGTAGTGGTCAGTGTAGGGAATGGTGGTGAGGACTTTGTGCAGTGGTCAGTGTTCGGAACGGTGGTGAGGACTGTGTATGGTGGTCGGTATTGCGAATGGTGGTGAGGACTGTGAGTGGAGGTCAGTTTTGGGAATGGTTGTGAGGACTGTGAGTAGTGGTCAGTATTGGGAATTGTGGTGAGGACTCTGAGTGGTAGTCAGTGTTGGGAATGGTGGCGAGGTCTGGGAGTAGTGGTCAGTGTAGAGAATGGTGGTGAGGACTGTGAGTGGTGGTCACTGTTGGGAATGGTGGTTAGGACTGTGATTAGTGGTCAGTGTTGTGAATGGTGGTGAGGACTGTGAGTGGTGGTCGGTGTTGGGAATGGTGGTGAGGGCTGTGACCGGTAGTCAGTGTTGGGAATGGTGGTTAGGACTGTGATTAGTGGTCAGTGTTGGGAATGGTAGTGAAGACTTTGAGTGGTGGTCAGTGGGAATTGTGCTGAGGACTGTGAGTGCTGGTCAGTATTGGGAATGGTGGTGAGGACTGTGAGTAGTGGTCAGTGTTGGGAATGGTAGTGAGGACTGTCCGTGGTGGTCGGTGTTGGGAATGGTGGTGAGGACTGTGGGTTGTGGTCAGTGTTGGAAAAGAAGGTGAGGACAGTGAGTGGTGGTCAGTTTTGGGAATGGTGGTGAGCACTGTGAATAGTGGTCAGTGTTCGGAATGGTGGTGAGGACTGTGATTAGAGGTCAGTGTTGGGAATGGTGGTGAGGACTGTGAATAGAGCTCAGTGTAGGGAATGGTGGTGAGGACTCTGAGTGGTGGTCAGTGTTGGGAATGGTGCTGATGACTGTGAGTGGTGGTCAGTGTGGGAACGTTACTGAGGGCTGTGAGCAGTGGTCAGTGTTGGGAATGGTGGTGAGGACTGTGAGTCGTTGTCAGTGGGAATGGTTGTGAGGACTTTCAGTGGTGGTCAGTGTTGGGAATGGTGGTTAGGACTTTGATTAGTGGTCAGTGTTGTGAATGGTGGTGCGAACTGTGAGTGGTGGTCGGTGTTGGGAATGGTGGTGAGGACTGTCAGCGGTAGTCAGTGTTGGGAATGGTGGCGAGGACTGTCAGTAGTGGTCAGTGTTAGGAATGGTGTTAGGACTGTGAGCAGTGGTCAGTGTTGGGAATGTTGGTGAGGACTTTGTGCCATGCTCAGTGTTAGGAATGTTGGTGAGGGCTGTTAGTAGTGTTCAATGTTGGGAATGGTGGTGAGGACTGTGATTAGTGGTCAGTGTTGGGAATGTTGGTGAGGACTGTGAGTGGTGGTCAGTGTTGGGAATGGTAGTGAAGACTGTGAGTGGTGGTCAGTGGGAATTGTGGTGGGGACTGTGAGTAGAAGTCACTGTTGGGAATGGTGGTGAGGACTGTGAGTAGTGGTCAGTGTTGGGAATGGTGGTGAGGACTGTGAATAGGGGTCAGTGTTGGGAATTTTTGTGAGGACTGGGAGTGGTGGTCAGAGGGAATGGTGGTGAGGACTGTGAGTAGTGGTCAGTGCTGGGAACGTTGCTGAGGACTGTGAGTTGTGGTCAGTGTTGGGAGCGTTGGTTGGGACTGTGAGTAGTGGTCAGTGTTGGGAATGGTGGTGAGGACTGTGAATAGTGGGCAGTGTTGGGAATGGTGGTGACGACTTTGTGCAGTGGTCAGTGTTGGGAAAGGCTGTGAGGACTTTGTACGGTGGTCGGTGTTGGGAATGGTGCTGAGGACTGTGAGTGGTGGTCAGTTTTGGGCATGGTTGTGAGGACTGTGAGTAGAAGTCACTGTTGGGAATGGTGGTGCGGACTGTGAGTAGTGGTCAGTGTTGGGAATGGTTGTGAGGACTGTGAGTGGTGGTCAGTGGGAATGGCGGTGAGGACTGTGAGTAGTGGTCACTGCTGGGAACTTTGGTGAGGACTGTGAGTTGTGGTCAGTGTTGGGAATGCTGGTTGGGACTGTGAGTAGTGGTCAGTGTTGGGAATGGTGGTGAGGACTGTGAATAGTGGTCAGTGTTGGGAATGGTGGTGAGGACTTTGTGCAGTAGTCAGTGTTGGGAAAGGTTGTGAGGACTGTGTATGGTGGTCGGTGTTCGGAATGGTTGTGAGGAATGTGAATAGTTGTCAGTATTGGGAATGGTGGTGAGAACTGTGAGTGGTATTCAGTGTTGGGAATGGTGGCGAGGACTGTGAGTAGTGGTCAGTGGGTATGGTGGTGAGGACTGTCATTAGTGGTCAGTGTTGGGAATGGTGGTGAGGATTTTGAGTAGTGGTCAGTGTTAGGAATGGTGGTGAGGACTGTGACTAGAGATCAGTGTTGGGAATGGTGGTGAGGACTTTGAGTAGAGGTCAGTGATGGGAATGGTGGTGAGGACTGTGATTAGAGGTCAGTGTTGGGATTGGTGGTGAGGACTGTGAACAGAGTTCAGTGTAGGGAATGGTGGTGAGGACTGTGAGTGGTGGTCAGTGTTGTCAATGGTGCTGATGACTGTGAGTGGTGGTCAGTGTGGGAACATTGCTGAGGGCTGTGAGCAGTGGTCAGTGTTCGGAATGGTGGTGAGGACTGTGAGTCGTGGTCAGTGGAATGGTGGTGAGGACTTTGATTGGTGGTCAGTGTTGGGAATGGTGGTTAGGACTGTGATTAGTGGTCAATGTTGTGAATGGTGGTGAGTACTGTGAATGGTGGTCGGTGTTGGGAATGGTGGTGAGGACTGTGAGCGATAGTCAGTGTTGGGAATGGTGGTGAGGACTGTGCGTCGTCGTCGGTGTTGGGGACGTTTGTGAGGACTGTGAGTGTTGGTCAGTGTTGGGAATGGTGGTGTGGACTGTGAGTGGTGGTCAGTGTTGGGAATGGTGGTGATGACTGTGAGTAGTGGTCAGTGTTGGGAATGGTGGTGAGGACCTTGTGCCATGTTGAGAGTTGTGTATGGTGGTGAGGACTGTGCGTCGTGGTCGGTGTTGGGGATGTTTGTGAGGACTGTGAGTGGTGGTCAGTGTTGGGAATGGTGGTGAGGACTGTGAGTAGTGGTCAGTGTTTAGAATGTTGGTGAGGACTGTGAGTGGTGGTCAGTGGGAATGGTGGTGAGGACTGTGGGTAGAAGTCACTGTTGGGAATAGTGGTGAGGACTGTGAGTAGTGGTCAGTGTTGGGAATGGTTGTGAGGACTGTGAGTGGTGGTCAGTGGGAATGGCGGTGAGGACTGTGAGTAGTGGTCACTGCTAGGAACTTTGGTGAGGACTGTGAGTTGTGGTCAGTGTTGGGAATGGTGGTGAGGACTGTGAATAGTGGTCAGTGTTGGGAATGGTGGTGAGGACTTTGAGCAGTAGTCAGTGTTGGGAAAGGTTGTGAGGACTGTGTATGGTGGTAAGTGCTGGGAATGGTGGTGAGGACAGTGAGTGGTGGTCAGTGGGAATGGTGGTGAGGACTGTGAGTGGTGGTCAGTGTTGGGAATGGTGGTGAGGACTGTGATTAGTGGTCAGTGTTGTGAATGCTGGTGAGGACTGTGAGTGGTGGTCGGTTTTTGGAATGGTGGCGAGTACTGTGAGTATTTGTCAGTGTTAGGAATGGTGGTTGGACTATCAGTTGTGGTCAGTGTTGGGAATGTTAGTGAGGACTTTGTGCCATGGTCAGTGTTAGGAATGTTGGTGAGGGCTGTTAGTAGTGGTCAGTGTTGTGAATAGTGGTGAGGACTGAGATTAGTGGTCAGTGTTGGGAATGGTGGTGAGGACTGTGAGTAGTGGTCAGTGTTGGGAATGGTAGTGAAGACTGTGAGTGGTGGTCAGTAGGAATTGTGGTGAGTACTGTGAGTGCTGGTCAGTGTTGGGAATGGTGGTGAGGACTGTGAGTGGTGGTCAGTGTTGGGAATGGTTGTGAGGACTGCCAGTGGTGGTCAGTGTTGGGAATGGTGGTGAGGACCTTGTGCCATGTTCAGTGTTGGGAATGGTGGTGAGGACTGTGAGTAGTGGTCAGTGTTGGGAATGGTGGTGAGCACTGTGAGTGGTGGTCAGTGGGAATGGCGGTGAAGACTGTGAGTGGTGGTCAGTGTTGGGAATGGTGGTGAGGACTGTGAGTAGTGGTCAGTGCTGGGAACGTTGGTGAGGACTGTGAGTTGTGGTCAGTGTTGGGAATGCTGGTTGGGACTGTGAGCAGTGGTCAGTGTTGGGAATGGTGGTGAGGACTGTGAATAGTGGTCAGTGTTGGGAATGGTGGTGAGGACTTTGTGCAGTAGTCAGTGTTGGGAAAGGTTGTGAGGACTGTGTATGGTGGTCGGTGTTCGGAATGGTGGTGAGGAATGTAAGTGGTGGTCAGTTTTGGGAATGGTTGTGAGGACTGTGAATAGTTGTCAGTATTGCGAATGGTGGTGAGAACTGTGTGTGGTATTCAGTGTTGGGAATGGTGGCGAGGACTGTGAGTAGTGGTCAGTGGGTATGGTGGTGAGGACTGTCATTAGTGGTCAGTGTTGGGAATGGTGGTGAGGATTTTGAGTAGTGGTCAGTGTTAGGAATGGTGGTGAGGACTGTGACTAGAGATCAGTGTTGGGAATGGTGGTGAGGACTTTGAGTAGAGGTCAGTGATGGGAATGGTGGTGAGGACTGTGATTAGAGGTCAGTGTTGGGATTGGTGGTGAGGACTGTGAACAGAGTTCAGTGTAGGGAATGGTGGTGAGGACTGTGAGTGGTGGTCAGTGTGGGAACATTGCTGAGGGCTGTGAGCAGTGGTCAGTATCGCAATGGTGGTGAGGACTGTGAGTCGTGGTCAGTGGAATGGTGGTGAGTACTTTGAGTGGTGGTCAGTGTTGGCAATGGTGGTTAGGACTGTGATTAGTGGTCAGTGTTGTCAATGGTGGTGAGGACTGTGAGTGGTGGTCGGTGTTGTGAATGGTGGTGAGGACTGTCAGCGATAGTCAGTGTTGGGAATGGTGGTGAGGACTGTGCGTAGTCGTCGGTGTTGGGGACGTTTGTGAGGACTGTGAGTGGTGGTCAGTGTTGGGAATGGTGGTGTGGACTGTGAGTGGTGGTCAGTGTTGGGAATGGTGGTGAGGACTGTGAGTAGTGGTCAGTGTTGGGAATGGTGGTGAGGTCCTTGTGCCATGTTCAGAGTTGGGAATGGTGGTGAGGACTGTGCGTCGTGGTCGGTGTTGGGGATGTTTGTGAGGACTGTGAGTGGTGGTCAGTGTTGGGAATGGTGGTGAGGACTGTGAGTAGTGGTCAGTGTTTAGAATGTTGGTGAGGACTGTGAGTGGTGGTCAGTGGGAATGGTGGTGAGGACTGTGGGTAGAAGTCACTGTTGGGAATAGTGGTGAGGACTGTGAGTAGTGGTCAGTGTTGGGAATGGTTGTGAGGACTGTGAGTGGTGGTCAGTGGGAATGGCGGTGAGGACTGTGAGTAGTGGGCAGTGCTGGGAACTTTGGTGAGGACTCTGAGTTGTGGTCAGTGTTGGGAAAGCTGGTTGGGACTTTGAGTAGTGGTCAGTGTTGGGAATGGTGGTGAGGACTGAGAATAGAGGTCAGTGTTGGGAATGGTGGTGAGGACTTTGTGCAGTAGTCAGTGTTGGGAAAGGTTGTGAGGACTGTGTATGGTAGTCGGTGCTGGGAATGGTGGTTAGGACTGTGAGTGGTGGTCAGTGTTGGGAATGCTTGTGAGGACTGTGAGTGGTGGTCAGTGTTGGGAATGGTGGTGAGGACCTTGTGCCATGCTCAGTGTTGGGAATGGTGGTGAGGACTGTGAGTAGTGGTCAGTGTTGGGAATGGTTGTGAGGACTGTGAGTGGTGGTCAGTGGGAATGGTGGTGAAGACTGTGAGTGGTGGTCAGTGTTGGGAATGGTGGTGAGGACTGTGAGTAGTGGTCAGTGCTGGGAACGTTGGTGAGGACTGTGAGTTGTGGTCAGTGTTGGGAATGCTGGTTGGGACTATGAGTAGTGGTCAGTGTCGGGAATGGTGGTGAGGACTGTGAATAGTGGTCAGTGTTGGGAATGGTGGCGAGGACTGTGAGTAGTGGTCAGTGGGTATGGTGGTGAGGACTGTCATTAGTGGTCAGTGTTGGGAATGGTGGTGAGGATTTTGAGTAGTGGTCAGTGTTAGGAATGGTGGTGAGGACTGTGACTAGAGATCAGTGTTGGGAATGGTGGTGAGGACTTTGAGTAGAGGTCAGTGATGGGAATGGTGGTGAGGACTGTGATTAGAGGTCAGTGTTGGGATTGGTGGTGAGGACTGTGAACAGAGTTCAGTGTAGGGAATGGTGGTGAGGACTGTGAGTGGTGGTCAGTGTGGGAACATTGCTGAGGGCTGTGAGCAGTGGTCAGTATCGCAATGGTGGTGAGGACTGTGAGTCGTGGTCAGTGGAATGGTGGTGAGTACTTTGAGTGGTGGTCAGTGTTGGCAATGGTGGTTAGGACTGTGATTAGTGGTCAGTGTTGTCAATGGTGGTGAGGACTGTGAGTGGTGGTCGGTGTTGGGAATGGTGGTGAGGACTGTCAGCGATAGTCAGTGTTGGGAATGGTGGTGAGGACTGTGCGTAGTCGTCGGTGTTGGGGACGTTTGTGAGGACTGTGAGTGGTGGTCAGTGTTGGGAATGGTGGTGTGGACTGTGAGTGGTGGTCAGTGTTGGGAATGGTGGTGAGGACTGTGAGTAGTGGTCAGTGTTGGGAATGGTGGTGAGGTCCTTGTGCCATGTTCAGAGTTGGGAATGGTGGTGAGGACTGTGCGTCGTGGTCGGTGTTGGGGATGTTTGTGAGGACTGTGAGTGGTGGTCAGTGTTGGGAATGGTGGTGAGGACTGTGAGTAGTGGTCAGTGTTTAGAATGTTGGTGAGGACTGTGAGTGGTGGTCAGTGGGAATGGTGGTGAGGACTGTGGGTAGAAGTCACTGTTGGGAATAGTGGTGAGGACTGTGAGTAGTGGTCAGTGTTGGGAATGGTTGTGAGGACTGTGAGTGGTGGTCAGTGGGAATGGCGGTGAGGACTGTGAGTAGTGGGCAGTGCTGGGAACTTTGGTGAGGACTCTGAGTTGTGGTCAGTGTTGGGAAAGCTGGTTGGGACTTTGAGTAGTGGTCAGTGTTGGGAATGGTGGTGAGGACTGAGAATAGAGGTCAGTGTTGGGAATGGTGGTGAGGACTTTGTGCAGTAGTCAGTGTTGGGAAAGGTTGTGAGGACTGTGTATGGTAGTCGGTGCTGGGAATGGTGGTTAGGACTGTGAGTGGTGGTCAGTGTTGGGAATGCTTGTGAGGACTGTGAGTGGTGGTCAGTGTTGGGAATGGTGGTGAGGACCTTGTGCCATGCTCAGTGTTGGGAATGGTGGTGAGGACTGTGAGTAGTGGTCAGTGTTGGGAATGGTTGTGAGGACTGTGAGTGGTGGTCAGTGGGAATGGTGGTGAAGACTGTGAGTGGTGGTCAGTGTTGGGAATGGTGGTGAGGACTGTGAGTAGTGGTCAGTGCTGGGAACGTTGGTGAGGACTGTGAGTTGTGGTCAGTGTTGGGAATGCTGGTTGGGACTATGAGTAGTGGTCAGTGTCGGGAATGGTGGTGAGGACTGTGAATAGTGGTCAGTGTTGGGAATGGTGGTGAGGACTTTGTGCAGTAGTCAGTGTTGGGAAAGGTTGTGAGGACTGTGTATGCTGGTCGGTGATCGGAATGGTGGTGAGGAATGTGTTTGGTGGTCAGTTTTGGGAATGGTTGTGAGGACTGTGAGTAGTTGTCAGTATTGGGAATGGTGGTGAGAACTGTGAGTGGTATTCAGTGTTGGGAATGGTGGCGAGGACTGTGAGTAGTGGTCAGTGGGTACGGTGGTGAGGACTGTCATTAGTGGTCAGTGTTGGGAATGGTGGTGAGGATTTTGAGTAGTGGTCCGTGTTAGGAATGGTGGTGAGGATTGTGACTAGAGGTCAGTGTTGGGAATGGTGGTGAGAACTTTGAGTAGAGGTCAGTGATGGGAATGGTGGTGAGGACTGTGATTAGAGGTCAGTGTTGGAATTGGTGGTGAGGACTGTGAATAGAGGTCAGTGTAGGGAATGGTGGTGAGGACTGTGAGTGGTGGTCAGTTTTGTGAATGGTGCTGATGACTGTGAGTGGTGGTCAGTGTGGGAACGTTGCTGAGGGCTGTGAGCAGTGGTCAGTGTTCGGAATGGTGGTGAGGACTGTGAGTCGTAGTCAGTGGGAATGGTGGTGAGGACTTTGAGTGGTGGTCAGTGTTGGGAATGGTGGTGTGGACTGTGAGTGGTGGTCAGTGTTGGGAATGGTGGTGAGGAATGTGAGTGGTGGTCGGTGTTGGGAATGGTGGTGAGGACTGTGAGCGATAGTCAGTGTTGGGAATGGTGGTGAGGACTGTGCGTCGTCGTCAGTGTTGGGGACGTTTGTGAGGACTGTGAGTGGTGGTCAGTGTTGGGAATGGTGGTGTGGATTGTGAGTGGTGGTCAGTGTTGGGAATGGTGGTGAGGACTGTGAATAGTGGTCAGTGTTGGGAATGGTGGTGAGGACCTTGTGCCATATTCAGAGTTGGGAATGTTGGTGAGGACTGTGCGTCATGGTCGGTGTTGTGGATGTTTGTGAGGACTGTGAGTGGTGGTCAGTTTTGGGAATGGTGGTGAGGACTGTGAGTAGTGTTCAGTGTTGGGAATGTTGGTGAGGACTGTGAGTGGTGGTCAGTGGGAATGGTGGTGAGGACTGTGAGTAGAAGTCACTGTTGGGAATGGTGGTGAGGACTGTGAGTAGTGGTCAGTGTTGGGAATGGTCGTGAGGACTGTGAGTGGTGGTCAGTGGGAATGGCGGTGAGGACTGTGAGTAGTGGTCAGTGCTGGGAACTTTGGTGAGGACTGTGAGTTGTGGTCAGTGTTGGGAATGCTGGTTGGGACTTTGAGTAGTGGTCAGTGTTGGGAATGCTGGTGAGGACTGAGAATAGTGGTCAGTGTTGGGAATGGTGGTGAGGACTTTGTGCAGTAGTCAGTGTTGGGAAAGGTTGTGAGGACTGTGTATGGTGGTCGGTGCTGGGAATGGTGGTTAGGACTGTGAGTGGTGGTCAGTGTTGGGAATGCTTGTGAGGACTGTGAGTGGTGGTCAGTGTTGGGAATGGTGGTGAGGACCTTGTGCCATGTTCAGTGTTGGGAATGGTGGTGAGGACTGTGAGTAATGGTCAGTGTTGGGATTGGTTGTGAGGACTGTGAGTGGTGGTCAGTGGGAATGGCGGTGAAGACTGTGAGTGGTGGTCAGTGTTGGGAATTGTGGTGAGGACTGTGAGTAGTGGTCAGTGCTGGGAACGTTGGTGAGGACTGTGAGTTGTGGTCAGTGTTGGGAATGCTGGTTGGGACTGTGAGTAGTGGTCAGTGTTGGGAATGGTGGTGAGGACTGTGAGTAGTGGTCAGTGTTGGGAATGGTGGTGAGGACCTTGTGCCATGTTCAGAGTTGGGAATGGTGGTGAGGACTGTGCGTCGTGGTCGGTGTTGGGGATGTTTGTGAGGACTGTGAGTGGTTCTCAGTGTTGGGAATGGTGGTGAGGACTGTGAATAGTGGTCAGTGTTGGGAATGTTGGTGAGGACTGTGAGTGGTGGTCAGTGTTGGGAATGGTGGTGAGGACTGTGAGTAGTGGTCAGTGTTGGGAATGTTGGTGAGGACTGTGAGTGGTGGTCAGTGGGAATGGTGGTGAGGACTGTGAGTAGAAGTCACTGTTGGGAATGGTGGTGAGGACTGTGAGTAGAAGTCACTGTTGGGAATGTCGGTGAGGACTGTGAGTAGTGGTCAGTGTTGGGAATGGTCGTGAGGACTGTGAGTGGTGGTCAGTGGGAATGGCGGTGAGGACTGTGAGTAGTGGGCAGTGCTGGGAACTTTGGTGAGGACTTTGAGTAGTGGTCAGTGTTGGGAATGGTGGTGAGGACTGAGAATAGAGGTCAGTGTTGGGAATGGTGGTGAGGACTTTGTGCAGTAGTCAGTGTTGGGAAAGGTTGTGAGGACTGTGTATGGTAGTCGGTGCTGGGAATGGTGGTTAGGACTGTGAGTGGTGGTCAGTGTTGGGAATGCTTGTGAGGACTGTGAGTGGTGGTCAGTGTTGGGAATGGTGGTGAGGACCTTGTGCCATGCTCAGTGTTGGGAATGGTGGTGAGGACTGTGAGTAGTGGTCAGTGTTGGGAATGGTTGTGAGGACTGTGAGTGGTGGTCAGTGGGAATGGCGGTGAAGACTGTGAGTGGTGGTCAGTGTTGGGAATGGTGGTGAGGACTGTGAGTAGTGGTCAGTGCTGGGAACGTTGGTGAGGACTGTGAGTTGTGGTCAGTGTTGGGAATGCTGGTTGGGACTATGAGTAGTGGTCAGTGTCGGGAATGGTGGTGAGGAATGTGATTGGTGGTCAGTTTTGGGAATGGTTGTGAGGACTGTGAGTAGTTGTCAGTATTGGGAATGGTGGTGAGAACTGTGAGTGGTATTCAGTGTTGGGAATGGTGGCGAGGACTGTGAGTAGTGGTCAGTGGGTACGGTGGTGAGGACTGTCATTAGTGGTCAGTGTTGGGAATGGTGGTGAGGATTTTGAGTAGTGGTCAGTGTTAGGAATGGTGGTGAGGACTGTGACTAGAGGTCAGTGTTGGGAATGGTGGTGAGAACTTTGAGTAGAGGTCAGTGATGGGAATGGTGGTGAGGACTGTGATTAGAGGTCAGTGTTGGAATTGGTGGTGAGGACTGTGAATAGAGGTCAGTGTAGGGAATGGTGGTAAGGACTGTGAGTGGTGGTCAGTTTTGTGAATGGTGCTGATGACTGTGAGTGGTGGTCAGTGTGGGAACGTTGCTGAGGGCTGTGAGCAGTGGTCAGTGTTCGGAATGGTGGTGAGGACTGTGAGACGTAGTCAGTGGGAATGGTGGTGAGGACTTTGAGTGGTGGTCAGTGTTGGGAATGGTGGTTAGGACTGTGATTAGTGGTCAGTGTTGTGAATGGTGGTGAGGTCTCTGAGCGATAGTCAGTGTTGGGAATGGTGGTGAGGACTGTGCGTCGTCGTCAGTGTTGGGGACGTTTGTGAGGACTGTGAGTGGTGGTCAGTGTTGGGAATGGTGGTGTGGACTGTGAGTGGTGGTCAGTGTTGGGAATGGTGGTGAGGACTGTGAATAGTGGTCAGTGTTGGGAATGGTGGTGAGGACCTTGTGCCATATTCAGAGTTGGGAATGTTGGTGAGGACTGTGCGTCATGGTCGGTGTTGTGGATGTTTGTGAGGACTGTGAGTGGTGGTCAGTTTTGGGAATGGTGGTGAGGACTGTGAGTAGTGGTCAGTGTTGGGAATGTTGGTGAGGACTGTGAGTGGTGGTCAGTGGGAATGGTGGTGAGGACTGTGAGTAGAAGTCACTGTTGGGAATGGTGGTGAGGACTGTGAGTAGTGGTCAGTGTTGGGAATGGTCGTGAGTACTGTGAGTGGTGGTCAGTGGGAATGGCGGTGAGGACTGTGAGTAGTGGTCAGTGCTGGGAACTTTGGTGAGGACTGTGAGTTGTGGTCGTGTTGGGAATGCTGGTTGGGACTTTGAGTAGTGGTCAGTGTTGGGAATGGTGGTGAGGACTGGGAATAGTGGTCAGTGTTGGGAATGGTGGTGAGGACATTGTGCAGTAGTCAGTGTTGGGAAAGGTTGTGAGGACTGTGTATGGTGGTCGGTGCTGGGAATGGTGGTTAGGACTGTGAGTGGTGGTCAGTGTTGGGAATGCTTGTGAGGACTGTGAGTGGTGGTCAGTGTTGGGAATGGTGGTGAGGACCTTGTGCCATGTTCAGTGTTGGGAATGGTGGTGAGGACTGTGAGTAATGGTCAGTGTTGGGAATGGTTGTGAGGACTGTGAGTGGTGGTCAGTGGGAATGGCGGTGAAGACTGTGAGTGGTGGTCAGTGTTGGGAATGGTGGTGAGGACTGTGAGTAGTGGTCAGTGCTGGGAACGTTGGTGAGGACTGTGAGTTGTGGTCAGTGTTGGGAATGCTGGTTGGGACTGTGAGTAGTGGTCAGTGTTGGGAATGGTGGTGAGGACTGTGAGTAGTGGTCAGTGTTGGGAATGGTGGTGAGGACCTTGTGCCATGTTCAGAGTTGGGAATGGTGGTGAGGACTGTGCGTCGTGGTCGGTGTTGGGGATGTTTGTGAGGACTGTGAGTGGTTGTCAGTGTTGGGAATGTTGGTGAGGACTGTGAGAGGTGGTCAGTGGGAATGGTGGTGAGGACTGTGAGTAGAAGTCACTGTTGGGAATGGTGGTGAGGACTGTGAGTAGTGGTCAGTGTTGGGAATGGTTGTGAGGACTGTGAGTGGTGGTCAGTGGGAATGGCGGTGAGGACTGTGAGTAGTGGTCAGTGCTGGGAACTTTGGTGAGGACTGTGAGTTGTGGTCAGTGTTGGGAATGCTGGTTGGGACTTTGAGTAGTGGTCAGTGTTGGGAATGGTGGTGAGGACTGTGAATAGTGGTCAGTGTTGGGAATGGTGGTGAGGACTTTGTGCAGTAGTCAGTGTTGGGAAAGGTTGTGAGGACTGTGTATGGTGTTCGCTGTTGGGAATGGTGGTGAGGACTGTGAGTGGTGGTCAGTTTTGGGAATGGTTGTGAGGACTGTGAGTAGTTGTCAGTATTGGGAATGGTGGTGAGAACTGTGAGTGGTATTCAGTGTTGGGAATGGTGGCGAGGACTGTGAGTAGTGGTCAGTGGGTATGGTGGTGAGGACTGTGAGTGGTGGTCAGTGTTGGGAATCGTGGTGAGGACTGTGAGTAGTGTGAGGGTTGGGAATGGTGGTTAGGACTGTGAGTTGAGGTCAGTTTTGGGAATGGTTTTGAGGACTGTGAGTAGTGGTCAGTGTTGGGAACGGTGGTGAAGACTGTGATTACAGGTCAGTGTTGGGAATGGTGGTGAGGACTGTGAATAGAGGTCAGTGTAGGGAATGGTGGTGAGGACTGTGAGTGGTGGTCAGTGTTGGGAATGGTGCTGATGACTGTGAGTGGTGGTCAGTGCGGGAACGTTGCTCAGGTCTGTGAGCAGTGGTCAGTGTTGGGAATGGTGGTGAACACTTTGTGCCATGGTCAATGTTAGGAATGGTGGAGAGGGCTGTGCGTGGTGGTCGGTATTGGGAATGGTGGTGAGGACTGTGACTGTTGGTCAGTGTTGGGAATGGTGGTGAGGACTGTGAGTGGTGGTCAGTGTTGGGAATGGTGCTGATGACTGTGAGTGGTGGTCAGTGTGGGAACGTTGCTGAGGGCTGTGAGCAGTGGTCAGTGTTGGGAATGGTGGTGAGGACTGTGAGTGGTGGTCAGTGGGAATGGTGGTGAGGACTGTGAGTGGTGGTCAGTGTTGGGAATGGTGGTGAGGACTGTGATTAGTGGTCAGTGTTGTGAATGGTGGTGAGGGCTGTGAGTGGTGGTCGGTGTTGGGAATGGTGGTGAGGACTGTCAGCGATAGTCAGTGTTGGGAATGGTGGTGAGAACTGTGCGTCGTCGTCAGTGTTGGGGACGTTTGTGAGAACTGTGAGTGGTGGTCAGTGTTGGGAATGCTGGTGTGGACTGTGAGTAGTGGTCAGTGTTGGGAATGGTGGTGAGGACTGTGAGTAGTGGTCAGTGTTGGGAATGGTGGTGAGGACCTTGTGCCATGTTCAGAGTTGGGAATGGTGGTGAGGACTGTGCGTCGTGGTCGGTGTTGGGGATGTTTGTGAGGACTGTGAGTGGTTGTCAGTGTTGGGAATGGTGGTGAGGACTGTGAATAGTAGTCAGTGTTGGGAATGTTTGTGAGGACTGTGAGTGGAGGTCAGTGTTGGGAATGATGGTGAGGACTGTGAGTCGTGGTCAGTGTTGGGAATGGTTGTGAGGACTGTGAGTGGTGGTCCGTGGGAATGGCGGTGAGGACTGTGAGTAGTGGTCAGTGCTGGGAACGTTGGTGAGGACTGTGAGTTGTGGTCAGTGTTGGGAATGCTGGTTGGGACTGTGAGTAGTGGTCAGTGTTGGGAATGGTGGTGAGGACTGTGAATAGTGGTCAGTGTTGGGAATGGTGTTGAGGACTTTGTGCAGTAGTCAGTGTTGGGAAAGTTTGTGAGGACTGTGTATGGTGGTCGGTGTTGGGAATGGTGGTGAGGACTGTGAGTGGTGGTCAGTTTTGGGAATTGTTGTGAGGAATGTGAGTAGTTGTCAGTATTGGGAATGGTGGTGAGAACTGTGAGTGGTATTCAGTGTTGGGAATGGTGGCGAGGACTGTGAGTAGTGGTCAGTGGGTATGGTGGTGAGGACTGTGATTGGTGGTCAGTGTTGGGAATCGTGGTGAGGACTGTGAGTAGTGTGAGGGTTGGGAATGGTGGTTAGGACTGTGAGTTGAGGTCAGTTTTGGGAATGGTTTTGAGGACTGTGAGTAGTGGACAGTGTTGGGAACGGTGGTGAAGACTGTGATTAGAGGTCAGTGTTGGGAATGGTGGTGAGGACTGTGAATAGAGGTCAGTGTAGGGAATGGTGGTGAGGACTGTGAGTGGTGGTCAGTGTTGGGAATGGTGCTGATGACTGTGAGTGGTGGTCAGTGCGGGAACGTTGCTCAGGTCTGTGAGCAGTGGTCAGTGTTGGGAATGGTGGTGAACACTTTGTGCCATGGTCAATGTTAGGAATGGTGGAGAGGGCTGTGCGTGGTGGTCGGTATTGGGAATGGTGGTGAGGACTCTGACTGTTGGTCAGTGTTGGGAATGGTGGTGAGGACTGTGAGTGGTGGTCAGTGTTGGGAATGATGCTGATGACTGTGAGTGGTGGTCAGTGTGGGAACGTTGCTGAGGGCTGTGAGCAGTGGTCAGTGTTGGGAATGGTGGTGAGGACTGTGAGTGGTGGTCAGTGGGAATGGTGGTGAGGACTGTGAGTGGTGGTCAGTGTTGGGAATGGTGGTGAGGACTGTGAGCGATAGTCAGTGTTGGGAATGGTGGTGAGAACTGTGCGTCGTCGTCAGTGTTGGGAACGTTTGTGAGAACTGTGAGTGGTGGTCAGTGTTGGGAATGCTGGTGTGGACTGTGAGTAGTGGTCAGTGTTGGGAATGGTGGTGAGGACTGTGAGTAGTGGTCAGTGTTGGGAATGGTGGTGAGGACCTTGTGCCATGTTCAGAGTTGGGAATGGTGGTGAGGACTGTGCGTCGTGGTCGGTGTTGGGGATGTTTGTGAGGACTGTGAGTGGTTGTCAGTGTTGGGAATGGTGGTGAGGACTGTGAATAGTAGTCAGTGTTGGGAATGTTGGTGAGGACTGTGAGTGGAGGTCAGTGTTGGGAATGGTGGTGAGGACTGTGAGTCGTGGTCAGTGTTGGGAATGGTTGTGAGGACTGTGAGTGGTGGTCCGTGGGAATGGCGGTGAGGACTGTGAGTAGTGGTCAGTGCTGGGAACGTTGGTGAGGACTGTGAGTTGTGGTCAGTGTTGGGAATGCTGGTTGGGACTGTGAGTAGTGGTCAGTGTTGGGAATGGTGGTGAGGACTGTGAATAGTGGTCAGTGCTGGGAATGGTGTTGAGGACTTTGTGCAGTAGTCAGTGTTGGGAAAGTTTGTGAGGACTGTGTATGGTGGTCGGTGTTGGGAATGGTGGTGAGGACTGTGAGTGGTGGTCAGTTTTGGGAATTGTTGTGAGGACTGTGAGTAGTTGTCAGTATTGGGAATGGTGGTGAGAACTGTGTTTGGTGGTCAGTGTTGGGAATGGTAGTGAGGACTGTGAGTGGTGGTCAGTGTTGGGAATGGTGCTGATGACTGTGAGTGGTGGTCAGTGTGGGAACGTTGCTGAGGTCTGTGAGCAGTGGTCACTGTTAGGAATGGTGGTGAGGGCTGTGCATGGTGGTCGGTATTGGGAATGGTGGTGAGGACTGTGACTGTTGGTCTGTGTTGGGAATGGTGGTGAGGACTGTGAGTGGTGGTCAGTGATGGGAATGGTGGTGAGGGCTGTGAGTAGTGGTCAGTGTTGGGAATGGTGGTGAGGACTGTGAGTGGTGGTCAGTTTCGGGAATGGTGGTGAGACTGTGAGTAGTGGTCAGTGTTGGGAATGGTGGCGAGTAGTGTGAGTATTGGTCAGTGTTTGGAATTGTTGTGGGGACTGTGAGTGGTGGTCAGTGGGAATGGTCTAGAGGACTGTGAGTGGTGGTCAGTGTAGTGAATGTTGGTGTGGACTGTGACTGGTGGTCAGTGTTGGGAATGGTGGTGAGGACTGTGAGTAGTAGTCAGTGTTGTGAACGGTGGTGAGGACTGTGAGTGGTGGTAAGTTTTGGGAATAGTGGTGAGGTCTGTGAGTAGAGGTCACTGTTGGGAATGTTGGTGAGGACTGTGAGTAGTGGTCAGTGATGGGAATGGTTGTGAGGACTGTGAGTGGTGGTCAGAGGGAATGGTGGTGAGGACTGTGAGTAGAGGTCACTGTAGGGAATGGTGGTGAGAACTGTGAGTAGTCGTCAGTGTTGGGAATGGTTGTGAGGACTGTGACTGGTGGTCAGTGGAAATGGTGGTGAGGACTGTGAGTGTTGGTCAGTGTTGGGAATGGTGGTGAGGACTGTGAGTAGTTGTCAGTGCTGGGAACGATGGTGAGGACGGTGAGTTGTGGTCAGTGTTGGGAATGCTGGTTAGGACTGTGAGTAGTGGTCAGTATTGGGAATGGTGTTGAGGACTGTGAGTAGTCGTCAGTGTTGGAAATGGTGTTGAGGTCTTTGTGCAGTGGTCAGTGTTCTGAACGGTGGTGATGACTGTGTATGGTGGTCGGTGTTGGGAATGTTGGTGAGGACTGTGAGTGGTGGTCAGTTTTGTGAATGGTTGTGAGGACTGTGATTAGTGGTCAGTGTTGGGAATGGTGGTGAGGATTTTGAGTAGTGGTCAGTGTTAGGAATGGTGGTGAGGACTGTGACTAGAGGTCAGTGTTGGGAATGGTGGTGAGGACTTTGAGTAGAGGTCTGTGATGGGAATGGTGGTGAGGACTGTGATTAGTGGTCAGTGGTGGGAGTGGTGGTGAGGACTGTGAGTAGTGGTCAGTGGTGGGAGTGGTGGTGAGGACTGTGAGTAGTGGTCAGTGTTGGGAATTGTGGTGAGGACTGTGAGTGCTGGTCAGTCTTGGGAATGGTGGTGAGGACTGTGAGTAGTGGTCAGTGTTGCGAATGGTAGTGAGGACTGTGCGTGGTGGTCGGTGTTGGGAATGGTGGTGAGGACTGTGGGTGGTGGTCAGTGTTGGAAATGATGGTGAGGACTGTGAGTGGTTTCAGTGTTGGGAATGGCGGTGTGGACTGTGAGTGGTGGTCAGTGTTGGGAATGGTGGTGAGGACTGTGAGTGGTGGTCAGTGTTGGGAATGGTGGTGAGAACTGTGCGTCGTCGTCGGTGTTGGGGACGTTTGTGAGAACTGTGAGTGGTGGTCAGTGTTGGGGATGTTTGTGAGGACTGTGAGTGGTTGTCAGTGTTGGGAATGGTGGTGAGGACTGTGAATAGTAGTCAGTGTTGGGAATGGTGGTGAGGACTGTGAGTCGTGGTCAGTGTTGGGAATGGTTGTGAGGACTGTGAGTGGTGGTCCGTGGGAATGGCGGTGAGGACTGTGAGTAGTGGTCAGTGCTGGGAACGTTGGTGAGGACTGTGAGTTGTGGTCAGTGTTGGGAATGCTGTTTGGGACTGTGAGTAGTGGTCAGTGTTGGGAATGGTGGTGAGGACTGTGAATAGTGGTCAGTGTTGGGAATGGTGTTGAGGACTTTGTGCAGTAGTCAGTGTTGGGAAAGTTTGTGAGGACTGTGTACGGTGGTCGGTGTTGGGAATGGTGGTGAGGACTGTGAGTGGTGGTCAGTTGTGGGAATGGTTGTGAGGACTGTGAGTAGTTGTCAGTATTGGGAATGGTGGTGAGAACTGTGTTTGGTGGTCAGTGTTGGGAATGGTAGTGAGGACTGTGAGTGGTGGTCAGTGTTGGGAATGGTGCTGATGACTGTGACTGGTGGTCAGTGTGGGAACGTTGCTGAGGTCTGTGAGCAGTGGTCAGTGTTGGGAATGGTGGTGAGGACTTTGTGCCATGGTCACTGTTAGGAATGGTGGTGAGGGCTGTGCATGGTGGTCGGTATTGGGAATGGTGGTGAGGACTGTGACTGTTGGTCTGTGTTGGGAATGGTGGTGAGGACTGTGAGTGGTGGTCAGTGATGGGAATGGTGGTGAGGGCTGTGAGTAGTGGTCAGTGTTGGGAATGGTGGTGAGGACTGTGAGTGGTGGTCAGTTTCGGGAATGGTGGTGAACCTGTGAGTAGTGGTCAGTGTTGGGAATGGTGGCGAGTAGTGTGAGTATTGGTCAGTGTTTGGAATTGTTGTGGGGACTGTGAGTGGTGGTCAGTGGGAATGGTCTAGAGGACTGTGAGTGGTGGTCAGTGTTGGGAATGGTGGTGAGGACTGTGAGTAGTAGTCAGTGTTGGGAACGGTGGTGAGGACTGTGAGTGGTGGTAAGTTTTGGGAATAGTGGTGAGGTCTGTGAGTAGAGGTCACTGTTGGGAATGTTGGTGAGGACTGTGAGTAGTGGTCAGTGATGGGAATGGTTGTGAGGACTGTGAGTGGTGGTCAGAGGGAATGGTGGTGAGGACTGTGAGTAGAGGTCACTGTAGGGAATGGTGGTGAGAACTGTGAGTAGTCGTCAGTGTTGGGAATGGTTGTGAGGACTGTGACTGGTGGTCAGTGGAAATGGTGGTGAGGACTGTGAGTGTTGGTCAGTGTTGGGAATGGTGGTGAGGACTGTGAGTAGTTGTCGGTGCTGGGAACGATGGTGAGGACGGTGAGTTGTGGTCAGTGTTGGGAATGCTGGTTAGGACTGTGAGTAGTGGTCAGTATTGGGAATGGTGTTGAGGACTGTGAGTAATCGTCAGTGTTGGAAATGGTGTTGAGGTCTTTGTGCAGTGGTCAGTGTTCTGAACGGTGGTGATGACTGTGTATGGTGGTCGGTGTTGGGAATGTTGGTGAGGACTGTGAGTGGTGGTCAGTTTTGTGAATGGTTGTGAGGACTGTGAGTTGTGGTCAGTATTGGGAATGCTGGTGAGGACTGTGATTAGTGGTCAGTGTTGGGAATGGTGGTGAGGATTTTGAGTAGTGGTCAGTGTTAGGAATGGTGGTGAGGACTGTGATTAGTGGTCAGTGGTGGGAGTGGTGGTGAGGACTGTGAGTAGTGGTCAGTGCTGGGAATGGTAGTGAAGACTGTGAGTGGTGGTCAGTGGGAATTGTGGTGAGGACTGTGAGTGCTGGTCAGTCTTGGGAATGGTGGTGAGGACTGTGAGTAGTGGTCAGTGTTGCGAATGGTAGTGAGGACTGTGCGTGGTGGTCGGTGTTGGGAATGGCGGTGTGGACTGTGAGTGGTGGTCAGTGTTGGGAATGGTGGTGAGGACTGTGAGTGGTGGTCAGTGTTGGGAATGGTGGTGAGGACTGTGAGTAGTGGTCAGTGTTGGGAATGGTAGTGAGGACCTTTTGCCATGCTCAGAGTTGGGAATGGTGGTGAGGACTGTGACTGTTGGTCAGTGTTGGGTATGGTGGTGAGGACTGTGAGTCGTGGTCAGTGTTGGAAATGGTGGTGAGGACTGTGAGCAGTGGTCAGTGATGGGAGTGGTTGTGAGGACTGTGAGTGGTGGTCAGTGGGATTGGTGGTGAGGACTGTGAGTAGAAGTCACTGTTGGGAATGGTGGTGAGGACTGTGAGTAGTGGTCAGTGTTGGGAATGGTTGTGAGGACTGTGACTGGTGGTCAGTGGAAATGGTGGTGAGGTCTGTGAGTGTTGGTGAGTGTTGGGAATGGTGGTGAGGACTGTGAGTAGTTGTCAGTGCTGGGAACGGTGGTGAGGACGGTGAGTGGTGGTCAGTGTTGGGAATGCTGGTTAGGACTGTGAGTAGTGGTCAGTGTTGGGAATGGTGTTGAGGACTGTGAGTTGTGGTCAGTGTTGGAAATGGTGTTGAGGACTTTGTGCTGTGGTCAGTGTTCTGAACGGTGGTGATGACTGTGTTTGGTGGTCGGTGTTGGGAATGGTGGTGAGGACTGTGAGTTGTGGTCAGTGTTGGGAATCGTGGTGAGCACTGTGAGTAGTGGTCAGTGTTGGGAATGGTGGTTAGGACTGTGAGTGGTGGTCAGTGTTGGGAATGGTGGTGAGGATTTTGAGTAGTGGTCAGTGTTGGGAATGGTGGTGAGGACTGTGACTAGAGGTCAGTGTTGGGAATGGTGGTGAGGACTTTGAGTAGAGGTCAGTGATGGGAATGGTGGTGAGGACTGTGATTAGAGGTCAGTGTTGGGATTGGTGGTGAGGACTGTGAATAGAGGTCAGTGTAGAGAATGGTGGTGAGGACTGTGAGTGGTGGTCAGTGTTGGGAATGGTGCTGATGACTGTGAGTGGTGGTCAGTGTTGGAACGTTGCTGAGGGCTGTGAGCATTGGTCAGTGTTGGGAATGGTGGTGAGGACTGTGAGTCGTGGTCAGTGGGAATGGTGGTGAGGACTTTGAGTGATGGTCAGTGTTGGGAATGGTGGTTAGGACTGTGATTAGTGGTCAGTGTTGTGAATGGTGGTGAGGACTGTGAGGGGTGGTCGGTGTTGGGAATGGTGGTGAGGACTGTGATTAGTGGTCAGTGTTGGGAATGGTGGTGAGGACTGTGAGTAGTGGTCAGTGTTGGGAATGGTTGTGAAGACTGTGAGTGGTGGTCAGTGGGAATTGTGGTGAGGACTGTGAGTGCTGCTCAGTCTTGGGAATGGTGGTGAGGACTGTGAGTAGTGGTCAGTGTTGGGAATGGTAGTGAGGACTGTGCATGGTAGTCGGTGTTGGGAATGGTGGTGAGGACTGTGGGTGGTGGTCAGTGTTGGGAATGGTGGTGTGGACTGTGAGTGGTGGTCAGTGTTGGGAATGGTGGTGAGGACTGTGTGTAGTGGTCAGTGTTGGGAATGGTAGTGAAGACTGTGAGTGGTGGTCAGTGGGAATTCTGGTGAGGACTGTGAGTGCTGGTCAGTGTTGGGAATAGTAGTGAGGACTGTGCGTGGTGGTGGGTGTTGGGAATGGTGGTTAGTACTGTTTGTGGTGCTCAGTGTTGGAAATGATGGTGAGGACTGTGAGTGGTGGTCAGTTTTGGAAATGGTGGTGAGCACTGTGAATAGTGGTCAGTGTTGGGAATGGTGGTGTGGACTGTGAGTGGTGGTCAGTGTTGGGAATGGTGGTGAGGACTGTGAGTGGTGGTCAGTGTTGGGAATGGTGGTGAGGACTGTGAGTAGTGGTCAGTGTTGGGAATGGTAGTGAGGACCTTGTGCCATGCTCAGAGTTGGGAATGGTGGTGAGGACTGTGCATCGTGGTCGGTGTTGGGGATGTTTGTGAGGACAGTGAGTGGTGGTCAGTGGGAATGGTGGTGAGGACTGTGAGTAGAAGTCACTGTTCGGAATGGTGGTGAGGACTGTGAGTAGTGGTCAGTGTTGGGAATGTTTGTGAGGACTGTGAGTGGTGGTCAGTGGGAATGGCGGTGAGGACTGTGAGTGGTGGTCAGTGTTGGGAATGGTGGGGAGGACTGTGAGTAGTGGTCAATGCTGGGAACGTTGCTGAGGACTGTGAGATGTGGTCAGTGTTGGGAATGCTGGTTGGGACTGTGAGTAGTGGTCAGTGTTGGGAATGGTGGTGAGGACTGTGAACAGTGGTCAGTGTTGGGAATGGTGGTGAGGACTTTGTGCAGTGGTCAGTGTTGGTAAAGGCTGTGAGGACTGTGTACGGTGGTCGGTGTTGGGAATGGTGGTGAGGACGGTGAGTGGTTGTCAGTTTTGGGCATAGTTGTGAGGACTGTGAGTAGTTGTCAGTATTGGGAATGGTGGTGAGAACTGTGAGTGGTATTCAGTGTTGGGAATGGTGGCGAGGACTGTGAGTAGTGGTCAGTGGGTATGGTGGTGAGGACTGTGAGTGGTGCTCAGTGCTGGGAATGGTGGTGAGGACTGTGAGTGGTGGTCAGTGTTGGGAATGGTGCTGATGACGGTGAGTGGTGGTCAGTGTGGGAACATTGCTGAGGTCTGTGAGCAGTGGTCAGTGTTGGGAATGGTGGTGAGGACTTTGTGCCATGGTCACTGTTAGGAATGGTGGTGAGGGCTGTGCGTGGTGGTCGGTATTGGGAATGGTGGTGAGGACTCTGACTGTTGGTCAGTGTTGGGTATGGTGGTGAGGACTGTGAGTCGTGGTTAGTGTTGGAAATGGTGGTGAGGACTGTGAGCAGTGGTCAGTATTGGGAGTGGTTGTGAGGACTGTGAGTGGTGGTCAGTGGGATTGGTGGTGAGGACTGTGAGTAGAAGTCACTGTTGGGAATGGTGGTGAGGACTGTGAGTAGTGGTCAGTGTTGGGAATGGTTGTGAGGACTGTGACTGGTGGTCAGTGGAAATGGTGGTGAGGTCTGTGAGTGTTGGTGAGTGTTGGGAATGGTGGTGAGGACTGTGAGTAGTTGTCAGTGCTGGGAACGGTGGTGAGGACGGTGAGTTGTGGTCAGTGTTGGGAATGCTGGTTAGGACTGTGAGTAGTGGTCAGTGTTGGGAATGGTGTTGAGGACTGTGAGTTGTGGTCAGTTATGGAAATGGTGTTGAGGACTTTGTGCTGTGGTCAGTGTTCTGAACGGTGGTGATGACTGTGTTTGGTGGTCGGTGTTGGGAATGGTGGTGAGGACTGTGAGTTGTGGTCAGTGTTGGGAATCGTGGTGAGCACTGTGAGTAGTGGTCAGTGTTGGGAATGGTGGTTAGGACTGTGAGTGGTGGTCAGTGTTGGGAATGGTGGTGAGGATTTTGAGTAGTGGTCAGTGTTGGGAATGGTGGTGAGGACTGTGACTAGAGGTCAGTGTTGGGAATGGTGGTGAGGACTTTGAGTAGAGGTCAGTGATGGGAATGGTGGTGAGGACTGTGATTAGAGGTCAGTGTTGGGATTGGTGGTAAGGACTGTGAATAGAGGTCAGTGTAGAGAATGGTGGTGAGGACTGTGAGTGGTGGTCAGTGTTGGGAATAGTGCTGATGACTGTGAGTGGTGGTCAGTGTTGGAACGTTGCTGAGGGCTGTGAGCATTGGTCAGTGTTGGGAATGGTGGTGAGGACTGTGAGTCGTGGTCAGTGGGAATGGTGGTGAGGACATTGAGTGGTGGTCAGTGTTGGGAATGGTGGTTAGGACTGTGATTAGTGGTCAGTGTTCTGAATGGTGGTGAGGACTGTGAGGGGTGGTCGGTGTTGGGAATGGTGGTGAGGACTGTGATTAGTGGTCAGTGTTGGGAATGGTGGTGAGGACTGTGAGTAGTGGTCAGTGTTGGGAATGGTTGTGAAGACTGTGAGTGGTGGTCAGTGGGAATTGTGGTGAGGACTGTGAGTGCTGCTCAGTCTTGGGAATGGTGGTGAGGACTGTGAGTAGTGGTCGGTGTTGGGAATGGTGGTGAGGACTGTGGGTGGTGGTCAGTGTTGGGAATGGTGGTGTGGACTGTGAGTGGTGGTCAGTGTTGGGAATGGTGGTGAGCACTGTGTGTAGTGGTCAGTGTTGGGAATGGTAGTGAAGACTGTGAGTGGTGGTCAGTGGGAATTCTGGTGAGGACTGTGAGTGCTGGTCAGTGTTGGGAATAGTAGTGAGGACTGTGCGTGGTGGTGGGTGTTGGGAATGGTGGTTAGTACTGTTTGTGGTGCTCAGTGTTGGAAATGATGGTGAGGACTGTGAGTGGTGGTCAGTTTTGGGAATGGTGGTGAGCACTGTGAATAGTGGTCAGTGTTGGGAATGGTGGTGTGGACTGTGAGTGGTGGTCAGTGTTGGGAATGGTGGTGAGGACTGTGAGTGGTGGTCAGTGTTGGGAATGGTGGTGAGGACTGTGAGTAGTGGTCAGTGTTGGGAATGGTAGTGAGGACCTTGTGCCATGCTCAGAGTTGGGAATGGTGGTGAGGACTGTGCATCGTGGTCGGTGTTGGGGATGTTTGTGAGGACTGTGAGTGGTGGTCAGTGGGAATGGTGGTGAGGACTGTGAGTAGAAGTCACTGTTGGGAATGGTGGTGAGGACTGTGAGTAGTGGTCAGTGTTGGGAATGTTTGTGAGGACTGTGAGTGGTGGTCAGTGGGAATGGCAGTGAGGACTGTGAGTGGTGGTCAGTGTTGGGAATGGTGGGGAGGACTGTGAGTAGTGGTCAATGCTGGGAACGTTGCTGAGGACTGTGAGATGTGGTCAGTGTTGGGAATGCTGGTTGGGACTGTGAGTAGTGGTCAGTGTTGGGAATGGTGGTGAGGACTGTGAACAGTGGTCAGTGTTGGGAATGGTGGTGAGGACTTTGTGCAGTGGTCAGTGTTGGGAAAGGCTGTGAGGACTGTGTACGGTGGTCGGTGATGGGAATGGTGGTGAGGACGGTGAGTGGTTGTCAGTTTTGGGCATGGTTGTGAGGACTGTGAGTAGTTGTCAGTATTGGGAATGGTGGTGAGAACTGTGAGTGGTATTCAGTGTTGGGAATGGTGGCGAGGACTGTGAGTAGTGGTCAGTGGGTATGGTGGTGAGGACTGTGAGTGGTGGTCAGTGTTGGGAATGGTGCTGATGACGGTGAGTGGTGGTCAGTGTGGGAACATTGCTGAGGTCTGTGAGCAGTGGTCAGTGTTGGGAATGGTGGTGAGGACTTTGTGCCATGGTCACTGTTAGGAA
Source organism: Mobula birostris (assembly GCF_030028105.1). Classification (NCBI taxonomy): domain Eukaryota; kingdom Metazoa; phylum Chordata; class Chondrichthyes; order Myliobatiformes; family Myliobatidae; genus Mobula; species Mobula birostris. The sequence goes on from NW_027278366.1 coordinate 137,979, forward strand.
TGGTGGTGAGGGCTGTGCGTGGTGGTCGGTATTGGGAATGGTGGTGAGGACTCTGACTGTTGGTCAGTGTTGGGTGTGGTGGTGAGGACTGTGAGTCGTGGTCAGTGTTGGAAATGGTGGTGAGGACTGTGAGCAGTGGTCAGTATTGGGAGTGGTTGTGAGGACTGTGAGTGGTGGTCAGTGGGATTGGTGGTGAGGACTGTGAGTAGAAGTCACTGTTGGGAATGGTGGTGAGGACTGTGAGTAGTGGTCAGTGTTGGGAATGGTTGTGAGGACTGTGACTGGTGGTCAGTGGAAATGGTGGTGAGGTCTGTGAGTGTTGGTGAGTGTTGGGAATGGTGGTGAGGACTGTGAGTAGTTGTCAGTGCTGGGAACGGTGGTGAGGACGGTGAGTTGTGGTCAGTGTTGGGAATGCTGTTTAGGACTGTGAGTAGTGGTCAGTGTTGGGAATGGTGTTGAGGACTGTGAGTTGTGGTCAGTTATGGAAATGTTGTTGAGGACTTTGTGCTGTGGTCAGTGTTCTGAACGGTGGTGATGACTGTGTTTGGTGGTCGGTGTTGGGAATGGTGGTGAGGACTGTGAGTTGTGGTCAGTGTTGGGAATCGTGGTGAGCACTGTGAGTAGTGGTCAGTGTTGGGAATGGTGGTTAGGACTGTGAGTGGTGGTCAGTGTTGGGAATGGTGGTGAGGATTTTGAGTAGTGGTCAGTGTTGGGAATGGTGGTGAGGACTGTGACTAGAGGTCAGTGTTGGGAATGGTGGTGAGGACTTTGAGTAGAGGTCAGTGATGGGAATGGTGGTGAGGACTGTGATTAGAGGTCAGTGTTGGGATTGGTGGTGAGGACTGTGAATAGAGGTCAGTGTAGAGAATGGTGGTGAGGACTGTGAGTGGTGGTCAGTGTTGGGAATAGTGCTGATGACTGTGAGTGGTGGTCAGTGTTGGAACGTTGCTGAGGGCTGTGAGCATTGGTCAGTGTTGGGAATGGTGGTGAGGACTGTGAGTCGTGGTCAGTGGGAATGGTGGTGAGGACTTTGAGTGGTGGTCAGTGTTGGGAATGGTGGTTAGGACTGTGATTAGTGGTCAGTGTTGTGAATGGTGGTGAGGACTGTGAGGGGTGGTCGGTGTTGGGAATGGTGGTGAGGACTGTGATTAGTGGTCAGTGTTGGGAATGGTGGTGAGGACTGTGAGTAGTGGTCAGTGTTGGGAATGGTTGTGAAGACTGTGAGTGGTGGTCAGTGGGAATTGTGGTGAGGACTGTGAGTGCTGCTCAGTCTTGGGAATGGTGGTGAGGACTGTGAGTAGTGGTCGGTGTTGGGAATGGTGGTGAGGACTGTGGGTGGTGGTCAGTGTTGGGAATGGTGGTGTGGACTGTGAGTGGTGGTCAGTGTTGGGAATGGTGGTGAGGACTGTGTGTAGTGGTCAGTGTTGGGAATGGTAGTGAAGACTGTGAGTGGTGGTCAGTGGGAATTCTGGTGAGGACTGTGAGTGCTGGTCAGTGTTGGGAATAGTAGTGAGGACTGTGCGTGGTGGTGGGTGTTGGGAATGGTGCTTAGTACTGTTTGTGGTGCTCAGTGTTGGAAATGATGGTGAGGACTGTGAGTGGTGGTCAGTTTTGGGAATGGTGGTGAGCACTGTGAATAGTGGTCAGTGTTGGGAATGGTGGTGTGGACTGTGAGTGGTGGTCAGTGTTGGGAATGGTGGTGAGGACTGTGAGTAGTGGTCAGTGTTGGGAATGGTAGTGAGGACCTTGTGCCATGCTCAGAGTTGGGAATGGTGGTGAGGACTGTGCATCGTGGTCGGTGTTGGGGATGTTTGTGAGGACTGTGAGTGGTGGTCAGTGGGAATGGTGGTGAGGACTGTGAGTAGAAGTCACTGTTGGGAATGGTGGTGAGGACTGTGAGTAGTGGTCAGTGTTGGGAATGTTTGTGAGGACTGTGAGTGGCGGTCAGTGGGAATGGCGGTGAGGACTGTGAGTGGTGGTCAGTGTTGGGAATGGTGGGGAGGACTGTGAGTAGTGGTCAATGCTGGGAACGTTGCTGAGGACTGTGAGATGTGGTCAGTGTTGGGAATGCTGGTTGGGACTGTGAGTAGTGGTCAGTGTTGGGAATGGTGGTGAGGACTGTGAACAGTGGTCAGTGTTGGGAATGGTGGTGAGGACTTTGTGCAGTGGTCAGTGTTGGTAAAGGCTGTGAGGACTGTGTACGGTGGTCGGTGTTGGGAATGGTGGTGAGGACGGTGAGTGGTTGTCAGTTTTGGGCATGGTTGTGAAGACTGTGAGTAGTTGTCAGTATTGGGAATGGTGGTGAGAACTGTGAGTGGTATTCAGTGTTGGGAATGGTGGCGAGGACTGTGAGTAGTGGTCAGTGGGTATGGTGGTGAGGACTGTGAGTGGTGCTCAGTGCTGGGAATGGTGGTGAGGACTGTGAGTGGTGGTCAGTGTTGGGAATGGTGCTGATGACGGTGAGTGGTGGTCAGTGTGGGAACATTGCTGAGGTCTGTGAGCAGTGGTCAGTGTTGGGAATGGTGGTGAGGACTTTGTGCCATGGTCACTGTTAGGAATGGTGGTGAGGGCTGTGCGTGGTGGTCGGTATTGGGAATGGTGGTGAGGACTCTGACTGTTGGTCAGTGTTGGGTATGGTGGTGAGGACTGTGAGTCGTGGTCAGTGTTGGAAATGGTGGTGAGGACTGTGAGCAGTGGTCAGTATTGGGAGTGGTTGTGAGGACTGTGAGTGGTGGTCAGTGGGATTGGTGGTGAGGACTGTGAGTAGAAGTCACTGTTGGGAATGGTGGTGAGGACTGTGAGTAGTGGTCAGTGTTGGGAATTGTTGTGAGGACTGTGACTGGTGGTCAGTGGAAATGGTGGTGAGGTCTGTGAGTGTTGGTGAGTGTTGGGAATGGTGGTGAGGACTGTGAGTAGTTGCAGTGCTGGGAACGGTGGTGAGGACGGTGAGTTGTGGTCAGTGTTGGGAATGCTGGTTAGGACTGTGAGTAGTGGTCAGTGTTGGGAATGGTGTTGAGGACTGTGAGTTGTGGTCAGTTATGGAAATGGTGTTGAGGACTTTGTGCTGTGGTCAGTGTTCTGAACGGTGGTGATGACTGTGTTTGGTGGTCGGTGTTGGGAATGGTGGTGAGGACTGTGAGTTGTGGTCAGTGTTGGGAATCGTGGTGAGCACTGTGAGTAGTGGTCAGTGTTGGGAATGGTGGTTAGGACTGTGAGTGGTGGTCAGTGTTGGGAATGGTGGTGAGGATTTTGAGTAGTGGTCAGTGTTGGGAATGGTGGTGAGGACTGTGACTAGAGGTCAGTGTTGGGAATGGTGGTGAGGACTTTGAGTAGAGGTCAGTGATGGGAATGGTGGTGAGGACTGTGATTAGAGGTCAGTGTTGGGATTGGTGGTGAGGACTGTGAATACAGGTCAGTGTAGAGAATGGTGGTGAGGACTGTGAGTGGTGGTCAGTGTTGGGAATAGTGCTGATGACTGTGAGTGGTGGTCAGTGTTGGAACGTTGCTGAGGGCTGTGAGCATTGGTCAGTGTTGGGAATGGTGGTGAGGACTGTGAGTCGTGGTCAGTGGGAATGGTGGTGAGGACTTTGAGTGGTGGTCAGTGTTGGGAATGGTGGTTAGGACTGTGATTAGTGGTCAGTGTTGTGAATGGTGGTGAGGACTGTGAGGGGTGGTCGGTGTTGGGAATGGTGGTGAGGACTGTGATTAGTGGTCAGTGTTGGGAATGGTGGTGAGGACTGTGAGTAGTGGTCAGTGTTGGGAACGGTTGTGAAGACTGTGAGTGGTGGTCAGTGGGAATTGTGGTGAGGACTGTGAGTGCTGCTCAGTCTTGGGAATGGTGGTGAGGACTGTGAGTAGTGGTCGGTGTTGGGAATGGTGGTGAGGACTGTGGGTGGTGGTCAGTGTTGGGAATGGTGGTGTGGACTGTGAGTGGTGGTCAGTGTTGGGAATGGTGGTGAGGACTGTGTGTAGTGGTCAGTGTTGGGAATGGTAGTGAAGACTGTGAGTGGTGGTCAGTGGGAATTCTGGTGAGGACTGTGAGTGCTGGTCAGTGTTGGGAATAGTAGTGAGGACTGTGCGTGGTGGTGGGTGTTGGGAATGGTGGTTAGTACTGTTTGTGGTGCTCAGTGTTGGAAATGATGGTGAGGACTGTGAGTGGTGGTCAGTTTTGGGAATGGTGGTGAGCACTGTGAATAGTGGTCAGTGTTGGGAATGGTGGTGTGGACTGTGAGTGGTGGTCAGTGGGAATGGTGGTGCGGACAGTGAGTAGAGGTCACTGTTGGGAATGGTGGTGAGGACTGTGAGTAGTGGTCAGTGTTGGGAATGGTTGTGAGGACTGTGACTGCTGGTCAGTGGGAATGGTGGTGAGGACTGTGAGTAGTGGACAGTGCTGGGAACGGAGGTGAGGACGGTGAGTTGTGGTCAATGTTGGAAATGCTGGTTAGGACTGTGAGTAGTGGTCAGTGTCGGGAATGGTGTTGAGGACTGTGAGTAGTGGTCAGTGTAGGGAATGGTGGTGAGGACTTTGTGCAGTGGTCAGTGTTCGGAACGGTGGTGAGGACTGTGTATGGTGGTCGGTATTGCGAATGGTGGTGAGGACTGTGAGTGGAGGTCAGTTTTGGGAATGGTTGTGAGGACTGTGAGTAGTGGTCAGTATTGGGAATTGTGGTGAGGACTCTGAGTGGTAGTCAGTGTTGGGAATGGTGGCGAGGTCTGGGAGTAGTGGTCAGTGTAGAGAATGGTGGTGAGGACTGTGAGTGGTGGTCACTGTTGGGAATGGTGGTTAGGACTGTGATTAGTGGTCAGTGTTGTGAATGGTGGTGAGGACTGTGAGTGGTGGTCGGTGTTGGGAATGGTGGTGAGGGCTGTGACCGGTAGTCAGTGTTGGGAATGGTGGTTAGGACTGTGATTAGTGGTCAGTGTTGGGAATGGTAGTGAAGACTTTGAGTGGTGGTCAGTGGGAATTGTGCTGAGGACTGTGAGTGCTGGTCAGTATTGGGAATGGTGGTGAGGACTGTGAGTAGTGGTCAGTGTTGGGAATGGTAGTGAGGACTGTCCGTGGTGGTCGGTGTTGGGTATGGTGGTGAGGACTGTGGGTTGTGGTCAGTGTTGGAAAAGAAGGTGAGGTCAGTGAGTGGTGGTCAGTTTTGGGAATGGTGGTGAGCACTGTGAATAGTGGTCAGTGTTCGGAATGGTGGTGAGGACTGTGAATAGAGGTCAGTGTAGGGAATGGTGGTGAGGACTCTGAGTGGTGGTCAGTGTTGGGAATGGTGCTGATGACTGTGAGTGGTGGTCAGTGTGGGAACGTTACTGAGGGCTGTGAGCAGTGGTCAGTGTTGGGAATGGTGGTGAGGACTGTGAGTCGTTGTCAGTGGGAATGGTTGTGAGGACTTTCAGTGGTGGTCAGTGTTGGGAATGGTGGTTAGGACTTTGATTAGTGGTCAGTGTTGTGAATGGTGGTGCGAACTGTGAGTGGTGGTCGGTGTTGGGAATGGTGGTGAGGACTGTCAGCGGTAGTCAGTGTTGGGAATGGTGGCGAGGACTGTCAGTAGTGGTCAGTGTTAGGAATGGTGTTAGGACTGTGAGCAGTGGTCAGTGTTGGGAATGTTGGTGAGGACTTTGTGCCATGCTCAGTGTTAGGAATGTTGGTGAGGGCTGTTAGTAGTGTTCAATGTTGGGAATGGTGGTGAGGACTGTGATTAGTGGTCAGTGTTGGGAATGTTGGTGAGGACTGTGAGTGGTGGTCAGTGTTGGGAATGGTAGTGAAGACTGTGAGTGGTGGTCAGTGGGAATTGTGGTGGGGACTGTGAGTAGAAGTCACTGTTGGGAATGGTGGTGAGGACTGTGAGTAGTGGTCAGTGTTGGGAATGGTGGTGAGGACTGTGAATAGGGGTCAGTGTTGGGAATTTTTGTGAGGACTGGGAGTGGTGGTCAGAGGGAATGGCGGTGAGGACTGTGAGTAGTGGTCAGTGCTGGGAACGTTGCTGAGGACTGTGAGTTGTGGTCAGTGTTGGGAGCGTTGGTTGGGACTGTGAGTAGTGGTCAGTGTTGGGAATGGTGGTGAGGACTGTGAATAGTGGGCAGTGTTGGGAATGGTGGTGACGACTTTGTGCAGTGGTCAGTGTTGGGAAAGGCTGTGAGGACTTTGTACGGTGGTCGGTGTTGGGAATGGTGCTGAGGACTGTGAGTGGTGGTCAGTTTTGGGCATGGTTGTGAGGACTGTGAGTAGTTGTCAGTATTGGGAATGTGGTGAGAACTGTGAGTGGTATTCAGTGTTGGGAATGGTGGCGAGGACTGTGAGTAGTGGTCAGTGGGTATGGTGGTGAGGACTGTGAGTGGTGGTCAGTGCTGGGAATGGTGGTGAGGACTGTGAGTGGTGGTCTGTGTTGGGAATGGTGCTGATGACTGTCAGTGGTGGTCAGTGTGGGAACGTTGCTGAGGTCTGTGAGCAGTGTCAGTGTTGGGAATGGTGGTGAGGACTTTGTGCCATGGTCACTGTTAGGAATGGTGGTGAGGGCTGTGCGTGGTGGTCGGTATTGGGAATGGTGTGAGGACTGTGACTGTTGGTCAGTGTTGGGTATGGTGGTGAGGACTGTGAGTGGTGGTCAGTGTTGGGAATGGTGATGAGGACTGTGAGTCGGGGTGAGTGTTGGGAATGGTTGTGAGGACTGTGAGTTGTGGTCAGTGTTGGAAATGGTGTTGAGGACTTTGTGCTGTGGTCAGTGTTCTGAACGGTGGTGATGACTGTGTTTGGTGGTCGGTGTTGGAATGGTGGTGAGGACTGTGAGTTGTGGTCAGTGTTGGGAATCGTGGTGAGCACTGTGAGTAGTGGTCAGTGTTGGGAATGGTGGTTAGGACTGTGAGTGGTGGTCAGTGTTGGGAATGGTGGTGAGGATTTTGAGTAGTGGTCAGTGTTGGGAATGGTGGTGAGGACTGTGACTAGAGGTCAGTGTTAGGAATGGAGGTGAGGACTTTGAGTAGAAGTCAGTGATGGAATGGTGGTGTGGAATGTGATTAGAGGTCAGTGTTGGGATTGGTGGTGAGGACTGTGATAGAGGTCAGTGTAGAGAATGGTGGTGAGGACTGTGAGTGGTGGTCAGTGTTGGGAATGGTGCTGATGACTGTGAGTGGTGGTCAGCGTTGGAACGTTGCTGAGGGCTGTGAGCAGTGGTCAGTGTTGGGAATGGTGGTGAGGACTGTGAGTCGTGGTCAGTGGGAATGGTGGTGAGGACTTTGAGTGGTGGTCAGTGTTGGGAATGGTGGTTAGGACTGCGATTCGTGGTCAGTGTTGTGAATGGTGGTGAGGACTGTGAGGGGTGGTCGGTGTTGGGAATGGTGGTGAGGACTGTGAGCGGTAGTCAGTGTTGGGAATAGTGGCGAGGACTGTGAGTACTGGTCAGGGTTAGGAATGGTGGTAGGACGGTGAGTAGTGGTCAGTGTTGGAATGTTGGTGAGGACTTTGTGCCATGCTCAGTGTTAGGAATGTTGGTGAGGGCTGTTAGTAGTGGTCAGTGTTGGGAATGGTGGTGAGGACTGTGATTAGTGGTCAGTGTTGGGAATGGTGGTGAGGACTGTGAGTAGTGGTCAGTGTTGGGAATGGTGTTGAGGAATTTGTGCCATGGTCAGTGTTGGGAATGGTGTTGAGGACTGTGAGTAGTGGTCAGTGTTGGGAATGGTGGTGAGGACTTTGTGCAGTGGTCAGTGTTCGGAACGATGGTGAGGACTGCGTATGGTGGTCGGTGTTGGGAATGGTGGTGAGGACTAAGAATAGTGGTCAGTGTTGGGAATGGTGGTGAGGAATGTGAGTGGTGGTCAGTGATCGGAATGGTTCTGAGGACTGTGAGTGGTGGTCAGTGGGAATGGTGGTGCGGACAGTGAGTAGAGGTCACTGTTGGGAATGGTGGTGAGGACTGTGAGTAGTGGTCAGTGTTGGGAATGGTTGTGAGGACTGTGACTGCTGGTCAGTGGGAATGGTGGTGAGGACTGTGAGTAGTGGACAGTGCTGGGAACGGAGGTGAGGACGGTGAGTTGTGGTCAATGTTGGAAATGCTGGTTAGGACTGTGAGTAGTGGTCAGTGTCGGGAATGGTGTTGAGGACTGTGAGTAGTGGTCAGTGTAGGGAATGGTGGTGAGGACTTTGTGCAGTGGTCAGTGTTCGGAACGGTGGTGAGGACTGTGTATGGTGGTCGGTATTGCGAATGGTGGTGAGGACTGTGAGTGGAGGTCAGTTTTGGGAATGGTTGTGAGGACTGTGAGTAGTGGTCAGTATTGGGAATTGTGGTGAGGACTCTGAGTGGTAGTCAGTGTTGGGAATGGTGGCGAGGTCTGGGAGTAGTGGTCAGTGTAGAGAATGGTGGTGAGGACTGTGAGTGGTGGTCACTGTTGGGAATGGTGGTTCGGACTGTGATTAGTGGTCAGTGTTGTGAATGGTGGTGGGGACTGTGAGTGGTGGTCGGTGTTGGGAATGGTGGTGAGGGCTGTGACCGGTAGTCAGTGTTGGGAATGGTGGTTAGGACTGTGATTAGTGGTCAGTGTTGGGAATGGTAGTGAAGACTTTGAGTGGTGGTCAGTGGGAATTGTGCTGAGGACTGTGAGTGCTGGTCAGTATTGGGAATGGTGGTGAGGACTGTGAGTAGTGGTCAGTGTTGGGAATGGTAGTGAGGACTGTCCGTGGTGGTCGGTGTTGGGAATGGTGGTGAGGACTGTGGGTTGTGGTCAGTGTTGGAAAAGAAGGTGAGGACAGTGAGTGGTGGTCAGTTTTGGGAATGGTGGTGAGCACTGTGAATAGTGGTCAGTGTTCGGAATGATGGTGAGGACTGTGATTAGAGGTCAGTGTTGGGAATGGTGGTGAGGACTGTGAATAGAGGTCAGTGTAGGGAATGGTGGTGAGGACTCTGAGTGGTGGTCAGTGTTGGGAATGGTGCTGATGACTGTGAGTGGTGGTCAGTGTGGGAACGTTACTGTGGGCTGTGAGCAGTGGTCAGTGTTGGGAATGGTGGTGAGGACTGTGAGTCGTTGTCAGTGGGAATGGTTGTGAGGACTTTCAGCGGTGGTCAGTGTTGGGAATGGTGGTTAGGACTTTGATTAGTGGTCAGTGTTGTGAATGGTGGTGCGAACTGTGAGTGGTGGTCGGTGTTGGGAATGGTGGTGAGGACTGTGAGCAGTGGTCAGTGTTGGGAATGGTTGTGAAGACTGTGAGTGGTGGTCAGTGGGAATTGTGGTGAGGACTGTGAGTGCTGCTCAGTCTTGGGAATGGTGGTGAGGACTGTGAGTAGTGGTCGGTGTTGGGAATGGTGGTGAGGACTGTGGGTGGTGGTCAGTGTTGGGAATGGTGGTGTGGACTGTGAGTGGTGGTCAGTGTTGGGAATGGTGGTGAGGACTGTGTGTAGTGGTCAGTGTGGGAACGTTACTGTGGGCTGTGAGCAGTGGTCAGTGTTGGGAATGGTGGTGAGGACTCTGAGTGGTGGTCAGTGTTGGGAATGGTGCTGATGACTGTGAGTGGTGGTCAGTGTGGGAACGTTACTGTGGGCTGTGAGCAGTGGTCAGTGTTGGGAATGGTGGTGAGGACTGTGAGTCGTTGTCAGTGGGAATGGTTGTGAGGACTTTCAGTGGTGGTCAGTGTTGGGAATGGTGGTTAGGACTTTGATTAGTGGTCAGTGTTGTGAATGGTGGTGCGAACTGTGAGTGGTGGTCGGTGTTGGGAATGGTGGTGAGGACTGTGAGCAGTGGTCAGTGTTGGGAATGGTTGTGAAGACTGTGAGTGGTGGTCAGTGGGAATTGTGGTGAGGACTGTGAGTGCTGCTCAGTCTTGGGAATGGTGGTGAGGACTGTGAGTAGTGGTCGGTGTTGGGAATGGTGGTGAGGACTGTGGGTGGTGGTCAGTGTTGGGAATGGTGGTGTGGACTGTGAGTGGTGGTCAGTGTTGGGAATGGTGGTGAGGACTGTGTGTAGTGGTCAGTGTTAGGAATGGTAGTGAAGACTGTGAGTGGTGGTCAGTGGGAATTCTTGTGAGGACTGTGAGTGCTGGTCAGTGTTGGGAATGGTAGTGAGGACTGTGCGTGGTGGTGGGTGTTGGGAATGGTGGTTAGTACTGTGAGTGGTGCTCAGTGTTGGAAATGATGGTGAGGACTGTGAGTGGTGGTCAGTTTTGGGAATGGTGGTGAGCACTGTGAATAGTGGTCAGTGTTGGGAATGGTGGTGTGGACTGTGAGTGGTGGTCAGTGTTGGGACTGGTGGTGAGGACTGTGAGTAGTGGTCAGTGTTGAGAATGGTGGTGAGGACCTTGTGCCATGTTCAGAGTTGGGAATGGTGGTGAGGACTGGGCGTCGTCGTCGGTGCTGGGGACGTTTGTGAGGACTGTGAGTGGTGGACAGTGTTGGGAATGGTGGGGAGGACTGACTAGTGGTCAGTGTTGTGAATGGTGGTGTGGACTGTGAGTGGTGGTCAGTGTTGGGAATGGTGGTGAGGACTGTGAGTAGTGGTCAGTGTTGGGAATGGTGTTGAGGAATTTGTGCCATGGTCAGTGTTGGGAATGGTGTTGAGGACTGTGAGTAGTGGTCAGTGTTGGGAATGGTGGTGAGGACTTTGTGCAGTGGTCAGTGTTCGGAACGATGGTGAGGACTGCGTATGGTGGTCGGTGTTGGGAATGGTGGTGAGGACTAAGAATAGTGGTCAGTGTTGGGAATGGTGGTGAGGAATGTGAGTGGTGGTCAGTGATCGGAATGGTTCTGAGGACTGTGAGTGGTGGTCAGTGGGAATGGTGGTGCGGACAGTGAGTAGAGGTCACTGTTGGGAATGGTGGTGAGGACTGTGAGTAGTGGTCAGTGTTGGGAATGGTTGTGAGGACTGTGACTGCTGGTCAGTGGGAATGGTGGTGAGGACTGTGAGTAGTGGACAGTGCTGGGAACGGAGGTGAGGACGGTGAGTTGTGGTCAATGTTGGAAATGCTGGTTAGGACTGTGAGTAGTGGTCAGTGTCGGGAATGGTGTTGAGGACTGTGAGTAGTGGTCAGTGTAGGGAATGGTGGTGAGGACTTTGTGCAGTGGTCAGTGTTCGGAACGGTGGTGAGGACTGTGTATGGTGGTCGGTATTGCGAATGGTGGTGAGGACTGTGAGTGGAGGTCAGTTTTGGGAATGGTTGTGAGGACTGTGAGTAGTGGTCAGTATTGGGAATTGTGGTGAGGACTCTGAGTGGTAGTCAGTGTTGGGAATGGTGGCGAGGTCTGGGAGTAGTGGTCAGTGTAGAGAATGGTGGTGAGGACTGTGAGTGGTGGTCACTGTTGGGAATGGTGGTTCGGACTGTGATTAGTGGTCAGTGTTGTGAATGGTGGTGGGGACTGTGAGTGGTGGTCGGTGTTGGGAATGGTGGTGAGGGCTGTGACCGGTAGTCAGTGTTGGGAATGGTGGTTAGGACTGTGATTAGTGGTCAGTGTTGGGAATGGTAGTGAAGACTTTGAGTGGTGGTCAGTGGGAATTGTGCTGAGGACTGTGAGTGCTGGTCAGTATTGGGAATGGTGGTGAGGACTGTGAGTAGTGGTCAGTGTTGGGAATGGTAGTGAGGACTGTCCGTGGTGGTCGGTGTTGGGAATGGTGGTGAGGACTGTGGGTTGTGGTCAGTGTTGGAAAAGAAGGTGAGGACAGTGAGTGGTGGTCAGTTTTGGGAATGGTGGTGAGCACTGTGAATAGTGGTCAGTGTTCGGAATGATGGTGAGGACTGTGATTAGAGGTCAGTGTTGGGAATGGTGGTGAGGACTGTGAATAGAGGTCAGTGTAGGGAATGGTGGTGAGGACTCTGAGTGGTGGTCAGTGTTGGGAATGGTGCTGATGACTGTGAGTGGTGGTCAGTGTGGGAACGTTACTGTGGGCTGTGAGCAGTGGTCAGTGTTGGGAATGGTGGTGAGGACTGTGAGTCGTTGTCAGTGGGAATGGTTGTGAGGACTTTCAGTGGTGGTCAGTGTTGGGAATGGTGGTTAGGACTTTGATTAGTGGTCAGTGTTGTGAATGGTGGTGCGAACTGTGAGTGGTGGTCGGTGTTGGGAATGGTGGTGAGGACTGTGAGCAGTGGTCAGTGTTGGGAATGGTTGTGAAGACTGTGAGTGGTGGTCAGTGGGAATTGTGGTGAGGACTGTGAGTGCTGCTCAGTCTTGGGAATGGTGGTGAGGACTGTGAGTAGTGGTCGGTGTTGGGAATGGTGGTGAGGACTGTGGGTGGTGGTCAGTGTTGGGAATGGTGGTGTGGACTGTGAGTGGTGGTCAGTGTTGGGAATGGTGGTGAGGACTGTGTGTAGTGGTCAGTGTGGGAACGTTACTGTGGGCTGTGAGCAGTGGTCAGTGTTGGGAATGGTGGTGAGGACTCTGAGTGGTGGTCAGTGTTGGGAATGGTGCTGATGACTGTGAGTGGTGGTCAGTGTGGGAACGTTACTGTGGGCTGTGAGCAGTGGTCAGTGTTGGGAATGGTGGTGAGGACTGTGAGTCGTTGTCAGTGGGAATGGTTGTGAGGACTTTCAGTGGTGGTCAGTGTTGGGAATGGTGGTTAGGACTTTGATTAGTGGTCAGTGTTGTGAATGGTGGTGCGAACTGTGAGTGGTGGTCGGTGTTGGGAATGGTGGTGAGGACTGTGAGCAGTGGTCAGTGTTGGGAATGGTTGTGAAGACTGTGAGTGGTGGTCAGTGGGAATTGTGGTGAGGACTGTGAGTGCTGCTCAGTCTTGGGAATGGTGGTGAGGACTGTGAGTAGTGGTCGGTGTTGGGAATGGTGGTGAGGACTGTGGGTGGTGGTCAGTGTTGGGAATGGTGGTGTGGACTGTGAGTGGTGGTCAGTGTTGGGAATGGTGGTGAGGACTGTGTGTAGTGGTCAGTGTTAGGAATGGTAGTGAAGACTGTGAGTGGTGGTCAGTGGGAATTCTTGTGAGGACTGTGAGTGCTGGTCAGTGTTGGGAATGGTAGTGAGGACTGTGCGTGGTGGTGGGTGTTGGGAATGGTGGTTAGTACTGTGAGTGGTGCTCAGTGTTGGAAATGATGGTGAGGACTGTGAGTGGTGGTCAGTTTTGGGAATGGTGGTGAGCACTGTGAATAGTGGTCAGTGTTGGGAATGGTGGTGTGGACTGTGAGTGGTGGTCAGTGTTGGGACTGGTGGTGAGGACTGTGAGTAGTGGTCAGTGTTGAGAATGGTGGTGAGGACCTTGTGCCATGTTCAGAGTTGGGAATGGTGGTGAGGACTGGGCGTCGTCGTCGGTGCTGGGGACGTTTGTGAGGACTGTGAGTGGTGGACAGTGTTGGGAATGGTGGGGAGGACTGACTAGTGGTCAGTGTTGTGAATGGTGGTGTGGACTGTGAGTGGTGGTCAGTGTTGGGAATGGTGGTGAGGACTGTGAGTAGTGGTCAGTGTTGGGAATGGTGTTGAGGAATTTGTGCCATGGTCAGTGTTGGGAATGGTGTTGAGGACTGTGAGTAGTGGTCAGTGTTGGGAATGGTGGTGAGGACTTTGTGCAGTGGTCAGTGTTCGGAACGATGGTGAGGACTGCGTATGGTGGTCGGTGTTGGGAATGGTGGTGAGGACTAAGATTAGTGGTCAGTGTTGGGAATGGTGGTGAGGAATGTGGGTCGTGGTCAGTGATGGGAATGGTTGTGAGGACTGTGAGTGGTGGTCAGTGGGAATGGTGGTGCGGACAGTGAGTAGAGGTCACTGTTGGGAATGGTGCTGAGGACTCTGAGTTGTGGTCAGTGTTGGGAATGCTGGTTAGGACTGTGAGTAGTGGTCAGTGTCGGGAATGGTGTTGAGGACTGTGAGTAGTGGTCAGTGTAGGGAATGGTGGTGAGGACTTTGTGCAGTGGTCAGCGTTCGGAACGGTTGTGAGGACTGTGTATGGTGGTCGGTGTTGCGAATGGTGGTGAGGACTGTGAGTGGAGGTCAGTTTTGGGAATGGTTGTGAGGACTGTGAGTGGTGGTCGGTGTTGGGAATGGTGGTGAGGGCTGTGACCGGTAGTCAGTGTTGGGAATGGTGGTTAGGACTGTGATTAGTGGTCAGTGTTGGGAATGGTAGTGAAGACTTTGAGTGGTGGTCAGTGGGAATTGTGCTGAGGACTGTGAGTGCTGGTCAGTATTGGGAATGGTGGTGAGGACTGTGAGTAGTGGTCAGTGTTGGGAATGGTAGTGAGGACTGTCCGTGGTGGTCGGTGTTGGGAATGGTGGTGAGGACTGTGGGTTGTGGTCAGTGTTGGAAAAGAAGGTGAGGACAGTGAGTGGTGGTTAGTTTTGGGAATGGTGGTGAGCACTGTGAATAGTGGTCAGTGTTCGGAATGGTGGTGAGGACTGTGAATAGAGGTCAGTGTAGGGAATGGTGGTGAGGACTCTGAGTGGTGGTCAGTGTTGGGAATGGTGCTGATGACTGTGAGTGGTGGTCAGTGTGGGAACGTTACTGAGGGCTGTGAGCAGTGGTCAGTGTTGGGAATGGTGGTGTGGACTGTGAGTGGTGGTCAGTGTTGGGAATGGTGGTGAGGACTGTGTGTAGTGGTCAGTGTTGGGAATGGTAGTGAAGACTGTGAGTGGTGGTCAGTGGGAATTCTGGTGAGGACTGTGAGTGCTGGTCAGTGTTGGGAATAGTAGTGAGGACTGTGCGTGGTGGTGGGTGTTGGGAATGGTGGTTAGTACTGTTTGTGGTGCTCAGTGTTGGAAATGATGGTGAGGACTGTGAGTGGTGGTCAGTTTTGGGAATGGTGGTGAGCACTGTGAATAGTGGTCAGTGTTGGGAATGGTGGTGTGGACTGTGAGTGGTGGTCAGTGTTGGGACTGGTGGTGAGGACTGTGAGTAGTGGTCAGTGTTGGGAATGGTGGTGAGGACCTTGTGCCATGTTCAGAGTTGTAAATGGTGGTGAGGACTGGGCGTCGTCGTCGGTGCTGGGGACGTTTGTGAGGACTGTGAGTGGTGGACAGTGTTGGGAATGGTGGGGAGGACTGACTAGTGGTCAGTGTTGTGAATGGTGGTGTGGACTGTGAGTGGTGGTCAGTGTTGGGAATGGTGGTGAGGACTGTGAGTAGTGGTCAGTGTTGGGAATGGTGTTGAGGAATTTGTGCCATGGTCAGTGTTGGGAATGGTGTTGAGGACTGTGAGTAGTGGTCAGTGTTGGGAATGGTGGTGAGGACTTTGTGCAGTGGTCAGTGTTCGGAACGATGGTGAGGACTGCGTATGGTGGTCGGTGTTGGGAATGGTGGTGAGGACTAAGAATAGTGGTCAGTGTTGGGAATGGTGGTGAGGAATGTGAGTGGTGGTCAGTGATCGGAATGGTTCTGAGGACTGTGAGTGGTGGTCAGTGGGAATGGTGGTGCGGACAGTGAGTAGAGGTCACTGTTGGGAATGGTGGTGAGGACTGTGAGTAGTGGTCAGTGTTGGGAATGGTTGTGAGGACTGTGACTGCTGGTCAGTGGGAATGGTGGTGAGGACTGTGAGTAGTGGACAGTGCTGGGAACGGAGGTGAGGACGGTGAGTTGTGGTCAATGTTGGAAATGCTGGTTAGGACTGTGAGTAGTGGTCAGTGTCGGGAATGGTGTTGAGGACTGTGAGTAGTGGTCAGTGTAGGGAATGGTGGTGAGGACTTTGTGCAGTGGTCAGTGTTCGGAACGGTGGTGAGGACTGTGTATGGTGGTCGGTATTGCGAATGGTGGTGAGGACTGTGAGTGGAGGTCAGTTTTGGGAATGGTTGTGAGGACTGTGAGTAGTGGTCAGTATTGGGAATTGTGGTGAGGACTCTGAGTGGTAGTCAGTGTTGGGAATGGTGGCGAGGTCTGGGAGTAGTGGTCAGTGTAGAGAATGGTGGTGAGGACTGTGAGTGGTGGTCACTGTTGGGAATGGTGGTTCGGACTGTGATTAGTGGTCAGTGTTGTGAATGGTGGTGGGGACTGTGAGTGGTGGTCGGTGTTGGGAATGGTGGTGAGGGCTGTGACCGGTAGTCAGTGTTGGGAATGGTGGTTAGGACTGTGATTAGTGGTCAGTGTTGGGAATGGTAGTGAAGACTTTGAGTGGTGGTCAGTGGGAATTATGCTGAGGACTGTGAGTGCTGGTCAGTATTGGGAATGGTGGTGAGGACTGTGAGTAGTGGTCAGTGTTGGGAATAGTAGTGAGGACTGTCCGTGGTGGTCGGTGTTGGGAATGGTGGTGAGGACTGTGGGTTGTGGTCAGTGTTGGAAAAGAAGGTGAGGACAGTGAGTGGTGGTCAGTTTTGGGAATGGTGGTGAGCACTGTGAATAGTGGTCAGTGTTCGGAATGATGGTGAGGACTGTGATTAGAGGTCAGTGTTGGGAATGGTGGTGAGGACTGTGAATAGAGGTCAGTGTAGGGAATGGTGGTGAGGACTCTGAGTGGTGGTCAGTGTTGGGAATGGTGCTGATGACTGTGAGTGGTGGTCAGTGTGGGAACGTTACTGTGGGCTGTGAGCA
This sequence comes from Mobula birostris, assembly GCF_030028105.1. Classification (NCBI taxonomy): domain Eukaryota; kingdom Metazoa; phylum Chordata; class Chondrichthyes; order Myliobatiformes; family Myliobatidae; genus Mobula; species Mobula birostris. Next base: position 154,409 of record NW_027278366.1, read on the forward strand.
GTGGTCAGTGTTGGGAATGGTAGTGAGGACTGTGAGTCGTTGTCAGTGGGAATGGTTGTGAGGACTTTCAGTGGTGGTCAGTGTTGGGAATGGTGGTTAGGACTTTGATTAGTGGTCAGTGTTGTGAATGGTGGTGCGAACTGTGAGTGGTGGTCGGTGTTGGGAATGGTGGTGAGGACTGTGAGCAGTGGTCAGTGTTGGGAATGTTGGTGAGGACTTTGTGCCATGCTCAGTGTTAGGAATGTTGGTGAGGGCTGTTAGTAGTGTTCAATGTTGGGAATGGTGGTGAGGACTGTGATTAGTGGTCAGTGTTGGGAATGTTGGTGAGGGCTGTGAGTGGTGGTCAGTGTTGGGAATGGTAGTGAAGACTGTGAGTGGTGGTCAGTGGGAATTGTGGTGGGGACTGTGAGTAGAAGTCACTGTTGGGAATGGTGGTGAGGCTGTGAGTAGTGGTCAGTGTTGGGAATGGTGGTGAGGACTGTGAATAGGGGTCAGTGTTGGGAATTTTTGTGAGGACTGGGAGTGTTGGTCAGAGGGAATGGCGGTGAGGACTGTGAGTAGTGGTCAGTGCTGGGAACGTTGCTGAGGACTGTGAGTTGTGGTCAGTGTTGGGAACGTTGGTTGGGACTGTGAGTAGTGGTCAGTGTTGGGAATGGTGGTGAGGACTGTGAATAGTGGGCAGTGTTGGGAATGGTGGTGACGACTTTGTGCAGTGGTCAGTGTTGGGAAAGGCTGTGAGGACTTTGTACGGTGGTCGGTGTTGGGAATGGTGCTGAGGACTGTGAGTAGTTGTCAGTATTGGGAATGGTGGTGAGAACTGTGAGTGGTATTCAGTGTTGGGAATGGTGGCGAGGACTGTGAGTAGTGGTCAGTGGGTATGGTGGTGAGGACTGTGAGTGGTGCTCAGTGCTGGGAATGGTGGTGAGGACTGTGAGTGGTGGTCAGTGTTGGGAATGGTGCTGATGATTGTGAGTGGTGGTCAGTGTGGGAACGTTGCTGAGGTCTGTGAGCAGTGGTCAGTGTTGGGAATGGTGGTGAGGACTTTGTGCCTTGGTCACTGTTAGGAATGGTGGTGAGGGCTGTGCGTGGTGGTCGGTATTGGGAATGGTGGTGAGGACTGTGACTGTTGGTCAGTGTTGGGTATGGTGGTGAGGACTGTGAGTCGTGGTCAGTGGGAATGGTGGTGAGGACTTTGAGTGGTGGTCAGTGTTGGGAATGGTGGTTAGGACTGTGATTCGTGGTCAGTGTTGTGAATGGTGGTGAGGACTGTGAGGGGTGGTCGGTGTTGGGAATGGTGGTGAGGACTGTGAGCGGTAGTCAGTGTTGGGAATAGTGGCGAGGACTGTGAGTACTGGTCAGGGTTAGGAATGGTGGTAGGACGGTGAGTAGTGGTCAGTGTTGGGAATGTTGGTGAGGACTTTGTGCCATGCTCAGTGTTAGGAATGTTGGTGAGGGCTGTTAGTAGTGGTCAGTGTTGGGAATGGTGGTGAGGACTGTGATTAGTGGTCAGTGTTGGGAATGGTGGTGAGGACTGTGAGTAGTGGTCAGTGTTGGGAATGGTTGTGAAGACTGTGAGTGGTGGTCAGTGGGAATTGTGGTGAGGACTGTGAGTGCTGCTCAGTCTTGGGAATGGTGGTGAGGACTGTGAGTAGTGGTCAGTGTTGGGAATGGTAGTGAGGACTGTGCATGGTGGTCGGTGTTGGGAATGGTGGTGAGGACTGTGGGTGGTGGTCAGTGTTGGGAATGGTGGTGTGGACTGTGAGTGGTGGTCAGTGTTGGGAATGGTGGTGAGGACTGTGTGTAGTGGTCAGTGTTAGGAATGGTAGTGAAGACTGTGAGTGGTGGTCAGTCGGAATTCTGGTGAGGACTGTGAGTGCTGGTCAGTGTTGGGAATGGTAGTGAGGACTGTGCGTGTTGGTGGGTGTTGGGAATGGTGGTTAGTACTGTGAGTGGTGCTCAGTGTTGGAAATGATGGTGAGGACTGTGAGTGGTGGTCAGTTTTGGGAATGGTGGTGAGCACTGTGAATAGTGGTCAGTGTTGGGAATGGTGGTGTGGACTGTGAGTGGTGGTCAGTGTTGGGAATGGTGGTGAGGAATGTGAGTAGTAGTCAGTGTTGGGAATGGTGTTGAGGAATTTGTGCCATGGTCAGTGTTGGGAATGGTGTTGAGGACTGTGAGTAGTGGTCAGTGTTGGGAATGGTGGTGAGGACTTTGTGCAGTGGTCAGTGTTCGGAACGATGGTGAGGACTGCGTATGGTGGTCGGTGTTGGGAATGGTGGTGAGGACTAAGATTAGTGGTCAGTGTTGGGAATGGTGGTGAGGAATGTGGGTCGTGGTCAGTGATGGGAATGGTGGCGAGGACTGGGAGTAGTGGTCAGTGTAGGGAATGGTGGTGAGGACTGTGAGTGGTGGTCAGTGTTGGGAATCGTGGTGAGGACTGTGAGTAGTGGTCAGTGTTGGGAATGGTGGTTAGGACTGTGAGTGGTGGTCAGTTTTGGGAATGGTTGTGAGGACTGTGAGTAGTGGTCAGTATTGGGAATGGTGGTGAGGACTGTGATTAGTGGTCAGTGTTGGGAATGGTGGTGAGGATTTTGAGTAGTGGTCAGTGTTAGGAATGGTAGTGAGGACTGTGAGTAGAGGTCAGTGTTGGGAATGGTGGTGATGACTTTGAGTAGAGGTCAGTGATGGGAATGGTGGTGAGGACTGTGATTAGAGGTCAGTGTAGTGAATGGTGGTGAGGACTGTGAGTGGTGGTCAGTGTTGGGAATCGTGGTGAGCCCTGTGAGTAGTGGTCAGTGTTGGGAATGGTGGTTAGGACTGTGAGTGGTGGTCAGTTTTGGGAATGGTTGTGACGACTGTGAGTAGTGGTCAGTATTGGGAATGGTGGTGAGGACTGTGATTAGTGGTCAGTGTTGGGAATGGTGGTGAGGATTTTGAGCAGTGGTCAGTGTTAGGAATGGTGGTGAGGACTGTGACTAGAGATCAGTGTTGGGAATGGTGGTGAGGACTTTGAATAGAGGTCAGTGATGGGAATGGTGGTGAGGACTGTGATTAGAGGTCAGTGTAGGGAATGGTGGTGAGGACTGTGAGTGGTTGTCAGTTTTGGGAATGGTGCTGATGTCTGTGAGTGGTGGTCAGTGTTGGAACGTTGCTGACGGCTGTGAGCAGTGGTCAGTATTGGGAATGGTGGTGACGACTGTGGGTCGTGGTCAGTGGGAATGGTGGGGCGGACTTTGAGTGGTGGTCAGTGTTGGGAATGGTGGTTAGGACTGTGAGTGGTGGTCAGTTTTGGGAATGGTTGTGAGGACTGTGAGTAGTGGTCAGTATTGGGAATGGTGGTGAGGACTGTGATTAGTGGTCAGTGTTGGGAATGGTGGTGAGGATTTTGAGTAGTGGTCAGTGTTAGGAATGGTAGTGAGGACTGTGAGTAGAGGTCAGTGTTGGGAATGGTGGTGATGACTTTGAGTAGAGGTCAGTGATGGGAATGGTGGTGAGGACTGTGATTAGAGGTCAGTGTAGTGAATGGTGGTGAGGACTGTGAGTGGTGGTCAGTGTTGGGAATCGTGGTGAGCCCTGTGAGTAGTGGTCAGTGTTGGGAATGGTGGTTAGGACTGTGAGTGGTGGTCAGTTTTGGGAATGGTTGTGACGACTGTGAGTAGTGGTCAGTATTGGGAATGGTGGTGAGGACTGTGATTAGTGGTCAGTGTTGGGAATGGTGGTGAGGATTTTGAGCAGTGGTCAGTGTTAGGAATGGTGGTGAGGACTGTGACTAGAGATCAGTGTTGGGAATGGTGGTGAGGACTTTGAATAGAGGTCAGTGATGGGAATGGTGGTGAGGACTGTGATTAGAGGTCAGTGTAGGGAATGGTGGTGAGGACTGTGAGTGGTTGTCAGTTTTGGGAATGGTGCTGATGTCTGTGAGTGGTGGTCAGTGTTGGAACGTTGCTGACGGCTGTGAGCAGTGGTCAGTATTGGGAATGGTGGTGACGACTGTGGGTCGTGGTCAGTGGGAATGGTGGGGCGGACTTTGAGTGGTGGTCAGTGTTGGGAATGGTGGTTAGGACTGTGATTAGTGGCCAGTGTTGTGAATGGTGGTGAGGACTGTGAGGGGTGGTCGGTGTTGGGAATGGTGGTGAGGACTGTGATTAGTGGTCAGTGGTGGGAATGGTAGTGAAGCCTGTGAGTGGTGGTCAGTGGGAATTGTGGTGAGGACTGTGAGTGCTGGTCAGTGTTTGGAATGGTGTTGAGGACACTGAGTGGTGGTCAGTGTTGGGAACGGTGCAGATGACTGTGAGTAGTGGTCAGTGTGGGAACGTTGCTGAGGTCTGTGAGCAGTGGTCAGTGTTGGGAATGGTGGTGAGGACTGTGAGTCGTGGTCAGTGGGAATGGTGGTGAAGACTTTGAGTGGTGGTCAGTGTTGTGAACGGTGGTTAGGACTGTGATTATTGGTCAGTGTTGGGAATGGTGGTGAGGATTTTGTGTAGTGGTCAGTGTTACGAATGGTGGTGAGGACTGTGACTAGAGGTCAGTGTTGGGAATGGTGGTGAAGACTTTGTGTAGCGGTCAGTGTCGGGAATGGAGGTGAGGACTGTGAATAGACGTCAGTGTAGGGAATGGTGGTGAGGACTGTGAGTGGTGGTCAGTGTTGGGAATGGTGCTGATGACTGCGAGTGGTGGTCAGTGTTGGGAATGGTGTTAGGACGGTGAGTGGTGGTCAGTTTTGGGAATGGTGGTGAGGACTATGAGTAGTGGTCAGTGCTGGGAACGTTGGTGAGAACTGTGAGTTGTGGTGAGTGTTGGGAATGCTGGTTGGGACTGTGTGTAGTGGTCAGTGTTAGGAATGGTGGTGAGGACTGTGAGTAGTGGTCAGTGTTGGGAATGGTGGTGAGGACTGTGAATAGAGGTCAGTGTAGGGAATGGTGGTGAGGACACTGAGTGGTGGTCAGTGTTGGGAACGGTGCAGATGACTGTGAGTAGTGGTCAGTGTGGGAACGTTGCTGAGGTCTGTGAGCAGTGGTCAGTGTTGGGAATGGTGGTGAGGACTGTGAGTCGTGGTCAGTGGGAATGGTGGTGAAGACTTTGAGTGGTGGTCAGTGTTGTGAACGGTGGTTAGGACTGTGATTAGTGGTCAGTGTTGTGAATGGTGGTGAGGACTGTGAGTGGTGGTCGGTGTTGGGAATGGTGGTGAGGACTGTGACCGGTAGTCAGTGTTGGGAATGGTGGTTAGGACTGTGATTAGTGGTCAGTGTTGTGAATGGTGGTGAGGACTGTGAGTGGTGGTCGGTGTTGGGAATGGTGATGAGGACTGTGAGCGGTAGTCAGTATGGGAATGGTGGTGAGGACTGTGAATAGACGTCAGTGTTGGGAAAGGTGGTGAGGACTGTGAGTGGTGGTCAGTGTTGGGAATAGTAGTGAAGACTTTGAGTGGTGGTCAGTGGGAATTGTGGTGAGGACTGTGAGTGCTGGTCAGTGTTGGGAATGGTGGTGAGGACTGTGAGTAGTGGTCAGTGTTGGGAATGGTGGTGAGGACTGTGAATAGAGGTCAGTGTAGGGAATGGTGGTGAGGACTGTGAGTGGTGGTCAGTGTTGGGAATGGTGCTGATGACTGTGAGTGGTGGTCAGTGTGGGAACGTTGCTGAGGGCTGTGAGCAGTGGTCAGTGTTGGGAATGGTGGTGAGGACTGTGAGTCGTTGTCAGTGGGAATGGTGGTGAGGACTTTGAGTGGTGGTCAGTTTTGGGAATGGTGGCGAGGACTGTGATTAGTGGTCAGTGTTGGGAATGTTGGTGAGGACTGTGAGTGGTGGTCAGTGTTGGGAATGGTAGTGAAGACTCTGAGTGGTGGTCAGTGGGAGTTGTGGTGAGGACTGTGAGTAGAAGTCACTGTTGGGAATGGTGGTGAGGACTGTGAGTAGTGGTCAGTGTTGGGAATGTTTGTGAGGACTGTGAGTGGTGGTCAGTGGGAATGGTGGTGAGGACTGTGAGTAGAAGTCACTGTTGGGAATGGTGGTGAGGACTGTGAATAGTGGTCAGTGTTGGGAATGGTGGTGAGGACTTTGTGCAGTGATCAGTGTTGGGAATGGTGGTGAGGACTTTGTGCCATGGTCACTGTTAGGAATGGTGGTGAGGGCTGTGCGTGGTGTTCGGTACTGGGAATGGTGGTGAGGACTGTGAGCCGTGGTCAGTGCTGGGAACGGTGGTAGGACTGTGATTTATGGTCAGTGTTGGGAATGGTGGTGAGGACTGTGAGTGGTGGTTAGTGTTGTGAATGGTGGTGAGGACTGTGATTAGTGGTCAGTGTTGGGAATGGTGGTGAGGACTGTGAGTAGTGGTCAGTGTTGGGAATGGTTGTGAAGACTGTGAGTGGTGGTCAGTGGGAATTGTGGTGAGGACTGTGAGTGCTGCTCAGTCTTGGGAATGGTGGTGAGGACTGTGAGTAGTGGTCAGTGTTGGGAATGGTAGTGAGGACTGTGCATGGTGGTCGGTGTTGGGAATGGTGGTGAGGACTGTGGGTGGTGGTCAGTGTTGGGAATGGTGGTGTGGACTGTGAGTGGTGGTCAGTGTTGGGAATGGTGGTGAGGACTGTGTGTAGTGGTCAGTGTTAGGAATGGTAGTGAAGACTGTGAGTGGTGGTCAGTCGGAATTCTGGTGAGGACTGTGAGTGCTGGTCAGTGTTGGGAATGGTAGTGAGGACTGTGCGTGTTGGTGGGTGTTGGGAATGGTGGTTAGTACTGTGAGTGGTGCTCAGTGTTGGAAATGATGGTGAGGACTGTGAGTGGTGGTCAGTTTTGGGAATGGTGGTGAGCACTGTGAATAGTGGTCAGTGTTGGGAATGGTGGTGTGGACTGTGAGTGGTGGTCAGTGTTGGGAATGGTGGTGAGGAATGTGAGTAGTAGTCAGTGTTGGGAATGGTGTTGAGGAATTTGTGCCATGGTCAGTGTTGGGAATGGTGTTGAGGACTGTGAGTAGTGGTCAGTGTTGGGAATGGTGGTGAGGACTTTGTGCAGTGGTCAGTGTTCGGAACGATGGTGAGGACTGCGTATGGTGGTCGGTGTTGGGAATGGTGGTGAGGACTAAGATTAGTGGTCAGTGTTGGGAATGGTGGTGAGGAATGTGGGTCGTGGTCAGTGATGGGAATGGTTGTGAGGACTGTGAGTGGTGGTCAGTGGGAATGGTGGTGCGGACAGTGAGTAGAGGTCACTGTTGGGAATGGTGCTGAGGACTCTGAGTTTTGGTCAGTGTTGGGAATGCTGGTTAGGACTGTGAGTAGTGGTCAGTGTCGGGAATGGTGTTGAGGACTGTGAGTAGTGGTCAGTGTAGGGAATGGTGGTGAGGACTTTGTGCAGTGGTCAGCGTTCGGAACGGTTGTGAGGACTGTGTATGGTGGTCTGTGTTGCGAATGGTGGTGAGGACTGTGAGTGGAGGTCAGTTTTGGGAATGGTTGTGAGGACTGTGAGTATTGGTCAGTATTGGGAATTGTGGTGAGGACTCTGAGTGGTAGTCAGTGTTGGGAATGGTGGCGAGGACTGGGAGTAGTGGTCAGTGTAGGGAATGGTGGTGAGGACTGTGAGTGGTGGTCAGTGTTGGGAATCGTGGTGAGGACTGTGAGTAGTGGTCAGTGTTGGGAATGGTGGTTAGGACTGTGAGTGTTGGTCAGTTTTGGGAATGGTTGTGAGGACTGTGAGTAGTGGTCAGTATTGGGAATGGTGGTGAGGACTGTGATTAGTGGTCAGTGTTGGGAATGGTGGTGAGGATTTTGAGTAGTGGTCAGTGTTAGGAATGGTAGTGAGGACTGTGAGTAGAGGTCAGTGTTGGGAATGGTGGTGATGACTTTGAGTAGAGGTCAGTGATGGGAATGGTGGTGAGGACTGTGATTAGAGGTCAGTGTAGCGAATGGTGGTGAGGACTGTGAGTGGTGGTCAGTGTTGGGAATCGTGGTGAGCCCTGTGAGTAGTGGTCAGTGTTGGGAATGGTGGTTAGGACTGTGAGTGGTGGTCAGTTTTGGGAATGGTTGTGACGACTGTGAGTAGTGGTCAGTATTGGGAATGGTGGTGAGGACTGTGATTAGTGGTCAGTGTTGGGAATGGTGGTGAGGATTTTGAGCAGTGGTCAGTGTTAGGAATGGTGGTGAGGACTGTGACTAGAGATCAGTGTTGGGAATGGTGGTGAGGACTTTGAATAGAGGTCAGTGATGGGAATGGTGGTGAGGACTGTGATTAGAGGTCAGTGTAGGGAATGGTGGTGAGGACTGTGAGTGGTTGTCAGTTTTGGGAATGGTGCTGATGTCTGTGAGTGGTGGTCAGTGTTGGAACGTTGCTGACGGCTGTGAGCAGTGGTCAGTATTGGGAATGGTGGTGACGACTGTGGGTCGTGGTCAGTGGGAATGGTGGGGCGGACTTTGAGTGGTGGTCAGTGTTGGGAATGGTGGTTAGGACTGTGATTAGTGGCCAGTGTTGTGAATGGTGGTGAGGACTGTGAGGGGTGGTCGGTGTTGGGAATGGTGGTGAGGACTGTGATTAGTGGTCAGTGGTGGGAATGGTAGTGAAGCCTGTGAGTGGTGGTCAGTGGGAATTGTGGTGAGGACTGTGAGTGCTGGTCAGTGTTTGGAATGGTGTTGAGGACTGTGAGTAGTGGTCAGTGTTGGAAATGGTGGTGAGGACTGTGTATGGTGGTCGGTGTTGGGAATGGTGGTGTGGACTGTGAGTGGTGGTCAGTGTTGGGAATTGTGGTGAGCACTGTGAGTAGTGGTCAGTGTTGGGAATGGTGGTTAGGACGGTGAGTGGTGGTCAGTTTTGGGAATGGTTGTGAGGGCTGTGAGTAGTGGTCAGTATTGGGAATGGTGGTGGGGACTGTGATTAGTGGTCAGTGTTGGGAATGGTGGTGAGGATTTTGTGTAGTGGTCAGTGTTACGAATGGTGGTGAGGACTGTGACTAGAGGTCAGTGTTGGGAATGGTGGTGAAGACTTTGTGTAGCGGTCAGTGTCGGGAATGGAGGTGAGGACTGTGAATAGACGTCAGTGTAGGGAATGGTGGTGAGGACTGTGAGTGGTGGTCAGTGTTGGGAATGGTGCTGATGACTGCGAGTGGTGGTCAGTGTTGGGAATGGTGTTAGGACGGTGAGTGGTGGTCAGTTTTGGGAATGGTGGTGAGGACTATGAGTAGTGGTCAGTGCTGGGAACGTTGGTGAGAACTGTGAGTTGTGGTGAGTGTTGGGAATGCTGGTTGGGACTGTGTGTAGTGGTCAGTGTTAGGAATGGTGGTGAGGACTGTGAGTAGTGGTCAGTGTTGGGAATGGTGGTGAGGACTGTGAATAGAGGTCAGTGTAGGGAATGGTGGTGAGGACACTGAGTGGTGGTCAGTGTTGGGAACGGTGCAGATGACTGTGAGTAGTGGTCAGTGTGGGAACGTTGCTGAGGTCTGTGAGCAGTGGTCAGTGTTGGGAATGGTGGTGAGGACTGTGAGTCGTGGTCAGTGGGAATGGTGGTGAAGACTTTGAGTGGTGGTCAGTGTTGTGAACGGTGGTTAGGACTGTGATTAGTGGTCAGTGTTGTGAATGGTGGTGAGGACTGTGAGTGGTGGTCGGTGTTGGGAATGGTGGTGAGGACTGTGACCGGTAGTCAGTGTTGGGAATGGTGGTTAGGACTGTGATTAGTGGTCAGTGTTGTGAATGGTGGTGAGGACTGTGAGTGGTGGTCGGTGTTGGGAATGGTGATGAGGACTGTGAGCGGTAGTCAGTATGGGAATGGTGGTGAGGACTGTGAATAGACGTCAGTGTTGGGAAAGGTGGTGAGGACTGTGAGTGGTGGTCAGTGTTGGGAATGGTAGTGAAGCCTGTGAGTGGTGGTCAGTGGGAATTGTGGTGAGGACTGTGAGTGCTGGTCAGTGTTTGGAATGGTGTTGAGGACTGTGAGTAGTGGTCAGTGTTGGAAATGGTGGTGAGGACTGTGTATGGTGGTCGGTGTTGGGAATGGTGGTGTGGACTGTGAGTGGTGGTCAGTGTTGGGAATTGTGGTGAGCACTGTGAGTAGTGGTCAGTGTTGGGAATGGTGGTTAGGACGGTGAGTGGTGGTCAGTTTTGGGAATGGTTGTGAGGGCTGTGAGTAGTGGTCAGTATTGGGAATGGTGGTGGGGACTGTGATTAGTGGTCAGTGTTGGGAATGGTGGTGAGGATTTTGTGTAGTGGTCAGTGTTACGAATGGTGGTGAGGACTGTGACTAGAGGTCAGTGTTGGGAATGGTGGTGAAGACTTTGTGTAGCGGTCAGTGTCGGGAATGGAGGTGAGGACTGTGAATAGACGTCAGTGTAGGGAATGGTGGTGAGGACTGTGAGTGGTGGTCAGTGTTGGGAATGGTGCTGATGACTGCGAGTGGTGGTCAGTGTTGGGAATGGTGTTAGGACTGTGAGTGGTGGTCAGTTTTGGGAATGGTGGTGAGGACTATGAGTAGTGGTCAGTGCTGGGAACGTTGGTGAGAACTGTGAGTTGTGGTGAGTGTTGGGAATGCTGGTTGGGACTGTGTGTAGTGGTCAGTGTTAGGAATGGTGGTGAGGACTGTGAGTAGTGGTCAGTGTTGGGAATGGTGGTGAGGACTGTGAATAGAGGTCAGTGTAGGGAATGGTGGTGAGGACACTGAGTGGTGGTCAGTGTTGGGAACGGTGCAGATGACTGTGAGTAGTGGTCAGTGTGGGAACGTTGCTGAGGTCTGTGAGCAGTGGTCAGTGTTGGGAATGGTGGTGAGGACTGTGAGTCGTGGTCAGTGGGAATGGTGGTGAAGACTTTGAGTGGTGGTCAGTGTTGTGAACGGTGGTTAGGACTGTGATTAGTGGTCAGTGTTGTGAATGGTGGTGAGGACTGTGAGTGGTGGTCGGTGTTGGGAATGGTGGTGAGGACTGTGACCGGTAGTCAGTGTTGGGAATTGTGGTTAGGACTGTGATTAGTGGTCAGTGTTGTGAATGGTGGTGAGGACTGTGAGTGGTGGTCGGTGTTGGGAATGGTGATGAGGACTGTGAGCGGTAGTCAGTATGGGAATGGTGGTGAGGACTGTGAATAGACGTCAGTGTTGGGAAAGGTGGTGAGGACTGTGAGTGGTGGTCAGTGTTGGGAATAGTAGTGAAGACTTTGAGTGGTGGTCAGTGGGAATTGTGGTGAGGACTGTGAGTGCTGGTCAGTGTTGGGAATGGTGGTGAGGACTGTGAGTAGTGGTCAGTGTTGGGAATGGTGGTGAGGACTGTGAATAGAGGTCAGTGTAGGGAATGGTGGTGAGGACTGTGAGTGGTGGTCAGTGTTGGGAATGGTGCTGATGACTGTGAGTGGTGGTCAGTGTGGGAACGTTGCTGAGGGCTGTGAGCAGTGGTCAGTGTTGGGAATGGTGGTGAGGACTGTGAGTCGTTGTCAGTGGGAATGGTGGTGAGGACTTTGAGTGGTGGTCAGTGTTGGGAATGGTGGCGAGGACTGTGATTAGTGGTCAGTGTTGGGAATGTTGGTGAGGACTGTGAGTGGTGGTCAGTGTTGGGAATGGTAGTGAAGACTCTGAGTGGTGGTCAGTGGGAGTTGTGGTGAGGACTGTGAGTAGAAGTCACTGTTGGGAATGGTGGTGAGGACTGTGAGTAGTGGTCAGTGTTGGGAATGTTTGTGAGGACTGTGAGTGGTGGTCAGTGGGAATGGTGGTGAGGACTGTGAGTAGAAGTCACTGTTGGGAATGGTGGTGAGGACTGTGAATAGTGGTCAGTGTTGGGAATGGTGGTGAGGACTTTGTGCAGTGATCAGTGTTGGGAATGGTGGTGAGGACTTTGTGCCATGGTCACTGTTAGGAATGGTGGTGAGGGCTGTGCGTGGTGTTCGGTACTGGGAATGGTGGTGAGGACTGTGAGCCGTGGTCAGTGCTGGGAACGGTGGTAGGACTGTGAGTTATGGTCAGTGTTGGGAATGGTGGTGAGGACTGTGAGTGGTGTTTAGTGTTGTGAATGGTGGTGAGGACTGTGATTAGTGGTCAGTGTTGGGAATGGTGGTGAGGACTGTGAGTAGTGGTCAGTGTTGGGAATGGTTGTGAAGACTGTGAGTGGTGGTCAGTGGGAATTGTGGTGAGGACTGTGAGTGCTGCTCAGTCTTGGGAATGGTGGTGAGGACTGTGAGTAGTGGTCAGTGTTGGGAATGGTAGTGAGGACTGTGCATGGTGGTCGGTGTTGGGAATGGTGGTGAGGACTGTGGGTGGTGGTCAGTGTTGGGAATGGTGGTGTGGACTGTGAGTGGTGGTCAGTGTTGGGAATGGTGGTGAGGACTGTGTGTAGTGGTCAGTGTTAGGAATGGTAGTGAAGACTGTGAGTGGTGGTCAGTCGGAATTCTGGTGAGGACTGTGAGTGCTGGTCAGTGTTGGGAATGGTAGTGAGGACTGTGCGTGTTGGTGGGTGTTGGGAATGGTGGTTAGTACTGTGAGTGGTGCTCAGTGTTGGAAATGATGGTGAGGACTGTGAGTGGTGGTCAGTTTTGGGAATGGTGGTGAGCACTGTGAATAGTGGTCAGTGTTGGGAATGGTGGTGTGGACTGTGAGTGGTGGTCAGTGTTGGGAATGGTGGTGAGGAATGTGAGTAGTAGTCAGTGTTGGGAATGGTGTTGAGGAATTTGTGCCATGGTCAGTGTTGGGAATGGTGTTGAGGACTGTGAGTAGTGGTCAGTGTTGGGAATGGTGGTGAGGACTTTGTGCAGTGGTCAGTGTTCGGAACGATGGTGAGGACTGCGTATGGTGGTCGGTGTTGGGAATGGTGGTGAGGACTAAGATTAGTGGTCAGTGTTGGGAATGGTGGTGAGGAATGTGGGACGTGGTCAGTGATGGGAATGGTTGTGAGGACTGTGAGTGGTGGTCAGTGGGAATGGTGGTGCGGACAGTGAGTAGAGGTCACTGTTGGGAATGGTGCTGAGGACTCTGAGTTTTGGTCAGTGTTGGGAATGCTGGTTAGGACTGTGAGTAGTGGTCAGTGTCGGGAATGGTGTTGAGGACTGTGAGTAGTGGTCAGTGTAGGGAATGGTGGTGAGGACTTTGTGCAGTGGTCAGCGTTCGGAACGGTTGTGAGGACTGTGTATGGTGGTCTGTGTTGCGAATGGTGGTGAGGACTGTGAGTGGAGGTCAGTTTTGGGAATGGTTGTGAGGACTGTGAGTATTGGTCAGTATTGGGAATTGTGGTGAGGACTCTGAGTGGTAGTCAGTGTTGGGAATGGTGGCGAGGACTGGGAGTAGTGGTCAGTGTAGGGAATGGTGGTGAGGACTGTGAGTGGTGGTCAGTGTTGGGAATCGTGGTGAGGACTGTGAGTAGTGGTCAGTGTTGGGAATGGTGGTTAGGACTGTGAGTGGTGGTCAGTTTTGGGAATGGTTGTGAGGACTGTGAGTAGTGGTCAGTATTGGGAATGGTGGTGAGGACTGTGATTAGTGGTCAGTGTTGGGAATGGTGGTGAGGATTTTGAGTAGTGGTCAGTGTTAGGAATGGTAGTGAGGACTGTGAGTAGAGGTCAGTGTTGGGAATGGTGGTGATGACTTTGAGTAGAGGTCAGTGATGGGAATGGTGGTGAGGACTGTGATTAGAGGTCAGTGTAGCGAATGGTGGTGAGGACTGTGAGTGGTGGTCAGTGTTGGGAATCGTGGTGAGCCCTGTGAGTAGTGGTCAGTGTTGGGAATGGTGGTTAGGACTGTGAGTGGTGGTCAGTTTTGGGAATGGTTGTGACGACTGTGAGTAGTGGTCAGTATTGGGAATGGTGGTGAGGACTGTGATTAGTGGTCAGTGTTGGGAATGGTGGTGAGGATTTTGAGCAGTGGTCAGTGTTAGGAATGGTGGTGAGGACTGTGACTAGAGATCAGTGTTGGGAATGGTGGTGAGGACTTTGAATAGAGGTCAGTGATGGGAATGGTGGTGAGGACTGTGATTAGAGGTCAGTGTAGGGAATGGTGGTGAGGACTGTGAGTGGTTGTCAGTTTTGGGAATGGTGCTGATGTCTGTGAGTGGTGGTCAGTGTTGGAACGTTGCTGACGGCTGTGAGCAGTGGTCAGTATTGGGAATGGTGGTGACGACTGTGGGTCGTGGTCAGTGGGAATGGTGGGGCGGACTTTGAGTGGTGGTCAGTGTTGGGAATGGTGGTTAGGACTGTGAGTGGTGGTCAGTTTTGGGAATGGTTGTGAGGACTGTGAGTAGTGGTCAGTATTGGGAATGGTGGTGAGGACTGTGATTAGTGGTCAGTGTTGGGAATGGTGGTGAGGATTTTGAGTAGTGGTCAGTGTTAGGAATGGTAGTGAGGACTGTGAGTAGAGGTCAGTGTTGGGAATGGTGGTGATGACTTTGAGTAGAGGTCAGTGATGGGAATGGTGGTGAGGACTGTGATTAGAGGTCAGTGTAGTGAATGGTGGTGAGGACTGTGAGTGGTGGTCAGTGTTGGGAATCGTGGTGAGCCCTGTGAGTAGTGGTCAGTGTTGGGAATGGTGGTTAGGACTGTGAGTGGTGGTCAGTTTTGGGAATGGTTGTGACGACTGTGAGTAGTGGTCAGTATTGGGAATGGTGGTGAGGACTGTGATTAGTGGTCAGTGTTGGGAATGGTGGTGAGGATTTTGAGCAGTGGTCAGTGTTAGGAATGGTGGTGAGGACTGTGACTAGAGATCAGTGTTGGGAATGGTGGTGAGGACTTTGAATAGAGGTCAGTGATGGGAATGGTGGTGAGGACTGTGATTAGAGGTCAGTGTAGGGAATGGTGGTGAGGACTGTGAGTGGTTGTCAGTTTTGGGAATGGTGCTGATGTCTGTGAGTGGTGGTCAGTGTTGGAACGTTGCTGACGGCTGTGAGCAGTGGTCAGTATTGGGAATGGTGGTGACGACTGTGGGTCGTGGTCAGTGGGAATGGTGGGGCGGACTTTGAGTGGTGGTCAGTGTTGGGAATGGTGGTTAGGACTGTGATTAGTGGCCAGTGTTGTGAATGGTGGTGAGGACTGTGAGGGGTGGTCGGTGTTGGGAATGGTGGTGAGGACTGTGATTAGTGGTCAGTGGTGGGAATGGTAGTGAAGCCTGTGAGTGGTGGTCAGTGGGAATTGTGGTGAGGACTGTGAGTGCTGGTCAGTGTTTGGAATGGTGTTGAGGACACTGAGTGGTGGTCAGTGTTGGGAACGGTGCAGATGACTGTGAGTAGTGGTCAGTGTGGGAACGTTGCTGAGGTCTGTGAGCAGTGGTCAGTGTTGGGAATGGTGGTGAGGACTGTGAGTCGTGGTCAGTGGGAATGGTGGTGAAGACTTTGAGTGGTGGTCAGTGTTGTGAACGGTGGTTAGGACTGTGATTATTGGTCAGTGTTGGGAATGGTGGTGAGGATTTTGTGTAGTGGTCAGTGTTACGAATGGTGGTGAGGACTGTGACTAGAGGTCAGTGTTGGGAATGGTGGTGAAGACTTTGTGTAGCGGTCAGTGTCGGGAATGGAGGTGAGGACTGTGAATAGACGTCAGTGTAGGGAATGGTGGTGAGGACTGTGAGTGGTGGTCAGTGTTGGGAATGGTGCTGATGACTGCGAGTGGTGGTCAGTGTTGGGAATGGTGTTAGGACTGTGAGTGGTGGTCAGTTTTGGGAATGGTGGTGAGGACTATGAGTAGTGGTCAGTGCTGGGAACGTTGGTGAGAACTGTGAGTTGTGGTGAGTGTTGGGAATGCTGGTTGGGACTGTGTGTAGTGGTCAGTGTTAGGAATGGTGGTGAGGACTGTGAGTAGTGGTCAGTGTTGGGAATGGTGGTGAGGACTGTGAATAGAGGTCAGTGTAGGGAATGGTGGTGAGGACACTGAGTGGTGGTCAGTGTTGGGAACGGTGCAGATGACTGTGAGTAGTGGTCAGTGTGGGAACGTTGCTGAGGTCTGTGAGCAGTGGTCAGTGTTGGGAATGGTGGTGAGGACTGTGAGTCGTGGTCAGTGGGAATGGTGGTGAAGACTTTGAGTGGTGGTCAGTGTTGTGAACGGTGGTTAGGACTGTGATTAGTGGTCAGTGTTGTGAATGGTGGTGAGGACTGTGAGTGGTGGTCGGTGTTGGGAATGGTGGTGAGGACTGTGACCGGTAGTCAGTGTTGGGAATTGTGGTTAGGACTGTGATTAGTGGTCAGTGTTGTGAATGGTGGTGAGGACTGTGAGTGGTGGTCGGTGTTGGGAATGGTGATGAGGACTGTGAGCGGTAGTCAGTATGGGAATGGTGGTGAGGACTGTGAATAGACGTCAGTGTTGGGAAAGGTGGTGAGGACTGTGAGTGGTGGTCAGTGTTGGGAATAGTAGTGAAGACTTTGAGTGGTGGTCAGTGGGAATTGTGGTGAGGACTGTGAGTGCTGGTCAGTGTTGGGAATGGTGGTGAGGACTGTGAGTAGTGGTCAGTGTTGGGAATGGTGGTGAGGACTGTGAATAGAGGTCAGTGTAGGGAATGGTGGTGAGGACTGTGAGTGGTGGTCAGTGTTGGGAATGGTGCTGATGACTGTGAGTGGTGGTCAGTGTGGGAACGTTGCTGAGGGCTGTGAGCAGTGGTCAGTGTTGGGAATGGTGGTGAGGACTGTGAGTCGTTGTCAGTGGGAATGGTGGTGAGGACTTTGAGTGGTGGTCAGTTTTGGGAATGGTGGCGAGGACTGTGATTAGTGGTCAGTGTTGGGAATGTTGGTGAGGACTGTGAGTGGTGGTCAGTGTTGGGAATGGTAGTGAAGACTCTGAGTGGTGGTCAGTGGGAGTTGTGGTGAGGACTGTGAGTAGAAGTCACTGTTGGGAATGGTGGTGAGGACTGTGAGTAGTGGTCAGTGTTGGGAATGTTTGTGAGGACTGTGAGTGGTGGTCAGTGGGAATGGTGGTGAGGACTGTGAGTAGAAGTCACTGTTGGGAATGGTGGTGAGGACTGTGAATAGTGGTCAGTGTTGGGAATGGTGGTGAGGACTTTGTGCAGTGATCAGTGTTGGGAATGGTGGTGAGGACTTTGTGCCATGGTCACTGTTAGGAATGGTGGTGAGGGCTGTGCGTGGTGTTCGGTACTGGGAATGGTGGTGAGGACTGTGAGCCGTGGTCAGTGCTGGGAACGGTGGTAGGACTGTGAGTTATGGTCAGTGTTGGGAATGGTGGTGAGGACTGTGAGTGGTGTTTAGTGTTGTGAATGGTGGTGAGGACTGTGATTAGTGGTCAGTGTTGGGAATGGTGGTGAGGACTGTGAGTAGTGGTCAGTGTTGGGAATGGTTGTGAAGACTGTGAGTGGTGGTCAGTGGGAATTGTGGTGAGGACTGTGAGTGCTGCTCAGTCTTGGGAATGGTGGTGAGGACTGTGAGTAGTGGTCAGTGTTGGGAATGGTAGTGAGGACTGTGCATGGTGGTCGGTGTTGGGAATGGTGGTGAGGACTGTGGGTGGTGGTCAGTGTTGGGAATGGTGGTGTGGACTGTGAGTGGTGGTCAGTGTTGGGAATGGTGGTGAGGACTGTGTGTAGTGGTCAGTGTTAGGAATGGTAGTGAAGACTGTGAGTGGTGGTCAGTCGGAATTCTGGTGAGGACTGTGAGTGCTGGTCAGTGTTGGGAATGGTAGTGAGGACTGTGCGTGTTGGTGGGTGTTGGGAATGGTGGTTAGTACTGTGAGTGGTGCTCAGTGTTGGAAATGATGGTGAGGACTGTGAGTGGTGGTCAGTTTTGGGAATGGTGGTGAGCACTGTGAATAGTGGTCAGTGTTGGGAATGGTGGTGTGGACTGTGAGTGGTGGTCAGTGTTGGGAATGGTGGTGAGGAATGTGAGTAGTAGTCAGTGTTGGGAATGGTGTTGAGGAATTTGTGCCATGGTCAGTGTTGGGAATGGTGTTGAGGACTGTGAGTAGTGGTCAGTGTTGGGAATGGTGGTGAGGACTTTGTGCAGTGGTCAGTGTTCGGAACGATGGTGAGGACTGCGTATGGTGGTCGGTGTTGGGAATGGTGGTGAGGACTAAGATTAGTGGTCAGTGTTGGGAATGGTGGTGAGGAATGTGGGACGTGGTCAGTGATGGGAATGGTTGTGAGGACTGTGAGTGGTGGTCAGTGGGAATGGTGGTGCGGACAGTGAGTAGAGGTCACTGTTGGGAATGGTGCTGAGGACTCTGAGTTTTGGTCAGTGTTGGGAATGCTGGTTAGGACTGTGAGTAGTGGTCAGTGTCGGGAATGGTGTTGAGGACTGTGAGTAGTGGTCAGTGTAGGGAATGGTGGTGAGGACTTTGTGCAGTGGTCAGCGTTCGGAACGGTTGTGAGGACTGTGTATGGTGGTCTGTGTTGCGAATGGTGGTGAGGACTGTGAGTGGAGGTCAGTTTTGGGAATGGTTGTGAGGACTGTGAGTATTGGTCAGTATTGGGAATTGTGGTGAGGACTCTGAGTGGTAGTCAGTGTTGGGAATGGTGGCGAGGACTGGGAGTAGTGGTCAGTGTAGGGAATGGTGGTGAGGACTGTGAGTGGTGGTCAGTGTTGGGAATCGTGGTGAGGACTGTGAGTAGTGGTCAGTGTTGGGAATGGTGGTTAGGACTGTGAGTGGTGGTCAGTTTTGGGAATGGTTGTGAGGACTGTGAGTAGTGGTCAGTATTGGGAATGGTGGTGAGGACTGTGATTAGTGGTCAGTGTTGGGAATGGTGGTGAGGATTTTGAGTAGTGGTCAGTGTTAGGAATGGTAGTGAGGACTGTGAGTAGAGGTCAGTGTTGGGAATGGTGGTGATGACTTTGAGTAGAGGTCAGTGATGGGAATGGTGGTGAGGACTGTGATTAGAGGTCAGTGTAGCGAATGGTGGTGAGGACTGTGAGTGGTGGTCAGTGTTGGGAATCGTGGTGAGCCCTGTGAGTAGTGGTCAGTGTTGGGAATGGTGGTTAGGACTGTGAGTGGTGGTCAGTTTTGGGAATGGTTGTGACGACTGTGAGTAGTGGTCAGTATTGGGAATGGTGGTGAGGACTGTGATTAGTGGTCAGTGTTGGGAATGGTGGTGAGGATTTTGAGCAGTGGTCAGTGTTAGGAATGGTGGTGAGGACTGTGACTAGAGATCAGTGTTGGGAATGGTGGTGAGGACTTTGAATAGAGGTCAGTGATGGGAATGGTGGTGAGGACTGTGATTAGAGGTCAGTGTAGGGAATGGTGGTGAGGACTGTGAGTGGTTGTCAGTTTTGGGAATGGTGCTGATGTCTGTGAGTGGTGGTCAGTGTTGGAACGTTGCTGACGGCTGTGAGCAGTGGTCAGTATTGGGAATGGTGGTGACGACTGTGGGTCGTGGTCAGTGGGAATGGTGGGGCGGACTTTGAGTGGTGGTCAGTGTTGGGAATGGTGGTTAGGACTGTGATTAGTGGCCAGTGTTGTGAATGGTGGTGAGGACTGTGAGGGGTGGTCGGTGTTGGGAATGGTGGTGAGGACTGTGATTAGTGGTCAGTGGTGGGAATGGTAGTGAAGCCTGTGAGTGGTGGTCAGTGGGAATTGTGGTGAGGACTGTGAGTGCTGGTCAGTGTTTGGAATGGTGTTGAGGACTGTGAGTAGTGGTCAGTGTTGGAAATGGTGGTGAGGACTGTGTATGGTGGTCGGTGTTGGGAATGGTGGTGTGGACTGTGAGTGGTGGTCAGTGTTGGGAATTGTGGTGAGCACTGTGAGTAGTGGTCAGTGTTGGGAATGGTGGTTAGGACGGTGAGTGGTGGTCAGTTTTGGGAATGGTTGTGAGGGCTGTGAGTAGTGGTCAGTATTGGGAATGGTGGTGGGGACTGTGATTAGTGGTCAGTGTTGGGAATGGTGGTGAGGATTTTGTGTAGTGGTCAGTGTTACGAATGGTGGTGAGGACTGTGACTAGAGGTCAGTGTTGGGAATGGTGGTGAAGACTTTGTGTAGCGGTCAGTGTCGGGAATGGAGGTGAGGACTGTGAATAGACGTCAGTGTAGGGAATGGTGGTGAGGACTGTGAGTGGTGGTCAGTGTTGGGAATGGTGCTGATGACTGCGAGTGGTGGTCAGTGTTGGGAATGGTGTTAGGACGGTGAGTGGTGGTCAGTTTTGGGAATGGTGGTGAGGACTATGAGTAGTGGTCAGTGCTGGGAACGTTGGTGAGAACTGTGAGTTGTGGTGAGTGTTGGGAATGCTGGTTGGGACTGTGTGTAGTGGTCAGTGTTAGGAATGGTGGTGAGGACTGTGAGTAGTGGTCAGTGTTGGGAATGGTGGTGAGGACTGTGAATAGAGGTCAGTGTAGGGAATGGTGGTGAGGACACTGAGTGGTGGTCAGTGTTGGGAACGGTGCAGATGACTGTGAGTAGTGGTCAGTGTGGGAACGTTGCTGAGGTCTGTGAGCAGTGGTCAGTGTTGGGAATGGTGGTGAGGACTGTGAGTCGTGGTCAGTGGGAATGGTGGTGAAGACTTTGAGTGGTGGTCAGTGTTGTGAACGGTGGTTAGGACTGTGATTAGTGGTCAGTGTTGTGAATGGTGGTGAGGACTGTGAGTGGTGGTCGGTGTTGGGAATGGTGGTGAGGACTGTGACCGGTAGTCAGTGTTGGGAATGGTGGTTAGGACTGTGATTAGTGGTCAGTGTTGTGAATGGTGGTGAGGACTGTGAGTGGTGGTCGGTGTTGGGAATGGTGATGAGGACTGTGAGCGGTAGTCAGTATGGGAATGGTGGTGAGGACTGTGAATAGACGTCAGTGTTGGGAAAGGTGGTGAGGACTGTGAGTGGTGGTCAGTGTTGGGAATAGTAGTGAAGACTTTGAGTGGTGGTCAGTGGGAATTGTGGTGAGGACTGTGAGTGCTGGTCAGTGTTGGGAATGGTGGTGAGGACTGTGAGTAGTGGTCAGTGTTGGGAATGGTGGTGAGGACTGTGAATAGAGGTCAGTGTAGGGAATGGTGGTGAGGACTGTGAGTGGTGGTCAGTGTTGGGAATGGTGCTGATGACTGTGAGTGGTGGTCAGTGTGGGAACGTTGCTGAGGGCTGTGAGCAGTGGTCAGTGTTGGGAATGGTGGTGAGGACTGTGAGTCGTTGTCAGTGGGAATGGTGGTGAGGACTTTGAGTGGTGGTCAGTGTTGGGAATGGTGGCGAGGACTGTGATTAGTGGTCAGTGTTGGGAATGTTGGTGAGGACTGTGAGTGGTGGTCAGTGTTGGGAATGGTAGTGAAGACTCTGAGTGGTGGTCAGTGGGAGTTGTGGTGAGGACTGTGAGTAGAAGTCACTGTTGGGAATGGTGGTGAGGACTGTGAGTAGTGGTCAGTGTTGGGAATGTTTGTGAGGACTGTGAGTGGTGGTCAGTGGGAATGGTGGTGAGGACTGTGAGTAGAAGTCACTGTTGGGAATGGTGGTGAGGACTGTGAATAGTGGTCAGTGTTGGGAATGGTGGTGAGGACTTTGTGCAGTGATCAGTGTTGGGAATGGTGGTGAGGACTTTGTGCCATGGTCACTGTTAGGAATGGTGGTGAGGGCTGTGCGTGGTGTTCGGTACTGGGAATGGTGGTGAGGACTGTGAGCCGTGGTCAGTGCTGGGAACGGTGGTAGGACTGTGAGTTATGGTCAGTGTTGGGAATGGTGGTGAGGACTGTGAGTGGTGGTTAGTGTTGTGAATGTTGGTGTGGACTGTGAGGGGTGGTCAGTGTTGGGAATGGTGGTGAGGACTGTGAGAAGTAGTCAGTGTTGGGAATGGTGGTGAGGACTGTGAGTAGAGGTCACTGTTGGAAATGGTGGTGAGGACTGTGAGTGTTGGTCAGTGTTGGGAATGGTGGTGAGGACTGTGAGTAGTGGTCAGTGTTGGGAATGGTTGTGAGGACTGTGACTGGTGGTCAGTGGAAATGGTGGTGAGGACTGTGAGTGTTGGTCAGTGTTGGGAATGGCGGTGAGGACTGTGAGTAGTTGTCAGTGCTGGGAACGGTGGTGAGGACGGTGAGTTGAGGTCAGTGTTGGGAATGCTGGTTAGGACTGTGAGTAGTGGTCAGTGTTGGGAATGGTGTTGAGGACTGTGAGTAGTGGTCAGTGTTGGAAATGGTGTTGAGGACTTTGTGTAGTGGTCAGTGTTACGAATGGTGGTGAGGACTGTGACTAGAGGTCAGTGTTGGGAATGGTGGTGAAGACTTTGTGTAGCGGTCAGTGTCGGGAATGGAGGTGAGGACTGTGAATAGACGTCAGTGTAGGGAATGGTGGTGAGGACTGTGAGTGGTGGTCAGTGTTGGGAATGGTGCTGATGACTGCGAGTGGTGGTCAGTGTTGGGAATGGTGTTAGGACGGTGAGTGGTGGTCAGTTTTGGGAATGGTGGTGAGGACTATGAGTAGTGGTCAGTGCTGGGAACGTTGGTGAGAACTGTGAGTTGTGGTGAGTGTTGGGAATGCTGGTTGGGACTGTGTGTAGTGGTCAGTGTTAGGAATGGTGGTGAGGACTGTGAGTAGTGGTCAGTGTTGGGAATGGTGGTGAGGACTGTGAATAGAGGTCAGTGTAGGGAATGGTGGTGAGGACACTGAGTGGTGGTCAGTGTTGGGAACGGTGCAGATGACTGTGAGTAGTGGTCAGTGTGGGAACGTTGCTGAGGTCTGTGAGCAGTGGTCAGTGTTGGGAATGGTGGTGAGGACTGTGAGTCGTGGTCAGTGGGAATGGTGGTGAAGACTTTGAGTGGTTGTCAGTGTTGGGAACGGTGGTTAGGACTGTGATTAGTGGTCAGTGTTGTGAATGGTGGTGAGGACTGTGAGTGGTGGTCGGTGTTGGGAATGGTGGTGAGGACTGTGACCGGTAGTCAGTGTTGGGAATGGTGGTTAGGACTGTGATTAGTGGTCAGTGTTGTGAATGGTGGTGAGGACTGTGAGTGGTGGTCGGTGTTGGGAATGGTGATGAGGACTGTGAGCGGTAGTCAGTATGGGAATGGTGGTGAGGACTGTGAATAGACGTCAGTGTTGGGAAAGGTGGTGAGGACTGTGAGTGGTGGTCAGTGTTGGGAATAGTAGTGAAGACTTTGAGTGGTGGTCAGTGGGAATTGTGGTGAGGACTGTGAGTGCTGGTCAGTGTTGGGAATGGTGGTGAGGACTGTGAGTAGTGGTCAGTGTTGGGAATGGTGGTGAGGACTGTGAATAGAGGTCAGTGTAGGGAATGGTGGTGAGGACTGTGAGTGGTGGTCAGTGTTGGGAATGGTGCTGATGACTGTGAGTGGTGGTCAGTGTGGGAACGTTGCTGAGGGCTGTGAGCAGTGGTCAGTGTTGGGAATGGTGGTGAGGACTGTGAGTCGTTGTCAGTGGGAATGGTGGTGAGGACTTTGAGTGGTGGTCAGTGTTGGGAATGGTGGCGAGGACTGTGATTAGTGGTCAGTGTTGGGAATGTTGGTGAGGACTGTGAGTGGTGGTCAGTGTTGGGAATGGTAGTGAAGACTCTGAGTGGTGGTCAGTGGGAGTTGTGGTGAGGACTGTGAGTAGAAGTCACTGTTGGGAATGGTGGTGAGGACTGTGAGTAGTGGTCAGTGTTGGGAATGTTTGTGAGGACTGTGAGTGGTGGTCAGTGGGAATGGTGGTGAGGACTGTGAGTAGAAGTCACTGTTGGGAATGGTGGTGAGGACTGTGAATAGTGGTCAGTGTTGGGAATGGTGGTGAGGACTTTGTGCAGTGATCAGTGTTGGGAATGGTGGTGAGGACTTTGTGCCATGGTCACTGTTAGGAATGGTGGTGAGGGCTGTGCGTGGTGTTCGGTACTGGGAATGGTGGTGAGGACTGTGAGCCGTGGTCAGTGCTGGGAACGGTGGTAGGACTGTGAGTTATGGTCAGTGTTGGGAATGGTGGTGAGGACTGTGAGTGGTGGTTAGTGTTGTGAATGTTGGTGTGGACTGTGAGGGGTGGTCAGTGTTGGGAATGGTGGTGAGGACTGTGAGAAGTAGTCAGTGTTGGGAATGGTGGTGAGGACTGTGAGTAGAGGTCACTGTTGGAAATGGTGGTGAGGACTGTGAGTGTTGGTCAGTGTTGGGAATGGTGGTGAGGACTGTGAGTAGTGGTCAGTGTTGGGAATGGTTGTGAGGACTGTGACTGGTGGTCAGTGGAAATGGTGGTGAGGACTGTGAGTGTTGGTCAGTGTTGGGAATGGCGGTGAGGACTGTGAGTAGTTGTCAGTGCTGGGAACGGTGGTGAGGACGGTGAGTTGAGGTCAGTGTTGGGAATGCTGGTTAGGACTGTGAGTAGTGGTCAGTGTTGGGAATGGTGTTGAGGACTGTGAGTAGTGGTCAGTGTTGGAAATGGTGTTGAGGACTTTGTGCTGTGGTCAGTGTTCTGAACGGTGGTGATGACTGTGTTTGGTGGTCGGTGTTGGGAATGGTGGTGAGGACTGTGAGTTGTGGTCAGTGTTGGGAATCGTGGTGAGCACTGTGAGTAGTGGTCAGTGTTGGGAATGGTGGTTAGGACTGTGAGTGGTGGTCAGTGTTGGGAATGGTGGTGAGGATTTTGAGTAGTGGTCAGTGTTAGGAATGGTGGTGAAGACTGTGACTAGAGGTCAGTGTTGGGAATGGTGGTGAGGACTTTGAGTAGAGGTCAGTGATGGGAATGGTGGTGAGGACTGTGATTAGAGGTCAGTGTTGGGATTGGTGGTGAGGACTGTGAATAGAGGTCAGAGTAGAGAATGGTGTTGAGGACTCTGAGTGGTGGTCAGTGTTGGGAATGGTGCTGATGACTGTGAGTGGTGGTCAATGTTGGAAATTTGCTGAGGGCTGTGAGCAGTGGTCAGTGTTGGGAATGGTGGTGAGGACTGTGAGTCGTGGTCAGTGGGAATGGTGGTGAGGACTTTGAGTGATGGTCAGTATTGGGAATGGTGGTGAGGACTGTGATTAGTGGTCAGTGTTGGGAATAGTGTCGAGGACTGTGAGTAGTGGTCAGTGTTAGGAATGGTGTTAGGACTGTGAGCAGTGGTCAGTGTTGGGAATGTTGGTGAGGACTTTGTGCCATGCTCAGTGTTAGGAATGTTGGTGAGGGCTGTTAGTAGAGGTCAGTGTTGGGAATGGTGGTGAGGACTGTGATTAGTGGTCAGTGTTGGGAATGGTGGTGAAGACTGTGAGTAGTGGTCAGTGTTGGGAATGGTAGTGAAGACTGTGAGTGGTCGTCAGTGGGAATTGTGGTGAGGACTGTGAGTGCTGCTCAGTCTTGGGAATGGTGGTGAGCATTGTGCATGGTGGTCGGGGTTGGGAATGGTGGTGAGGACTGTGGGTGGTGGTCAGTGTTGGAAATCATGGTGAGGACTGTGAGTGGTGGTCAGTTTTGGGAATGGTGGTGAGCACTGTGAGTGTTGGTCAGTGTTGGGAATGGTGGGGAGGACTGTGTGTAGTGGTCAGTGTTGGGAATGGTAGTGAAGACTGTGAGTGGTGGTCAGTGGGAATTGTGGTGAGGACTGTGAGTGCTGGTCAGTGTTGGGAATGGTGGTGAGGACTGTGAGTAGTGGTCAGTATTGGGAATGGTGGTGAGGACTGTGAGTAGTGGTCAGTGTTGGGAATGGTAGTGAGGACTGTGCGTGGTGGTGGGTGTTGCGAATGGTGGTGAGTACTGTGAGTGGTGGTCAGTGTTGGAAATGATGGTGAGGACTGTGAATGATGGTCAGTTTTAGGAATGGTGGTGAGCACTGTGAATAGTGGTCAGTGTTGGGAATGGTGGTGTGGACTGTGAGTGGTGGTCAGTGTTGGGAATAGTGGTGAGGACTGTGAGTAGTGGTCAGTGTTGGGAATGGTGGTGAGGACCTTGTGCCATGTTCAGAGTTGGGAATGGTGGTGAGGACTGGGTGTCGTCGTCGGTGCTGGGG
The DNA here is from genome assembly GCF_030028105.1 of Mobula birostris. Lineage (NCBI taxonomy): Eukaryota > Metazoa > Chordata > Chondrichthyes > Myliobatiformes > Myliobatidae > Mobula > Mobula birostris. The sequence goes on from NW_027278366.1 coordinate 180,120, forward strand.
ACGTTTGTGAGGACTGTGAGTGGTGGACAGTGTTGGGAATGGTGGTGTGGACTGTGAGTTGTGGTCAGTGTTGGGAATGGTGGTGAGGACTGTGAGCAGTGGTCAGTGTTGGGAATGGTGGAGAGGACCTTGTGCCATGTTCAGAGTTGGGAATGGTGGTGAGGACTGTGCGTCGTGGTCGGTGTTGGGGATGTTTGTGAGGACTGTTAGTGGTGGTCAGTGTTGGGAATGGTGGTGAGGACTGTGAGTAGTGGTCAGTGTTGGGAACGGTTGTGAGGACTGTGAGTGGTGGTCAGTGGGAATGGTGGTGAGGACTATAAGTAGAAGTCACTGTTGGGAATGGTGGTGAGGACTGTGAGTAGTGGTCAGAGTTGGGAATGGTTGTGAGAACTGCGAGTGGTTGTCAGTGGGAATGGTGGTGAGGACTGTGAGTGGTGGTCAGTGTTGGGAATGGTGGTGAGGAGTGTGCGTACTGGTCAGTGCTGGGAACGATGGTGAGGACTGTGAGTTGTGGTCAGTGTTGAGAATGCTGGTTGGGACTGTGATTAGTGGTCAGTGTTGGGAATGGTGGTGAGGACTGTGAGTAGTGGTCAGTGTTGGGATTGGTGCTGATGACTGTGAGTAGTGGTCAGTGTTGGGAATGCTGGTGAGGACTTTGTGCCATGGTCACTGTTAGGAATGGTGGTGAGGGGTGTGCGTGGTGGTCGGTATTGGGAATGGTGGTGAGGACTGTGACTGTTGGTCAGTGTTGGGAATGGTGGTGAGGACTGTGAGTGGTGGTCAGTGTTGGGAATGGTGGTGAGGACTTTGTGCAGTGGTCAGCGTTCGGAACGGTTGTGAGGACTGTGTATGGTGGTCGGTGTTGCGAATGGTGGTGAGGACTGTGAGTGGAGGTCAGTTTTGGGAATGGTTGTGAGGACTGTGAGTAGTGGTCAGTGTAGGGAAAGGTGGTGAGGACTTTGTGCAGTGGTCAGCGTTCGGAACGGTTGTGAGGACTGTGTATGGTGGTCGGTGTTGCGAATGGTGGTGAGTACTGTGAGTGGAGGTCAGTTTTGGGAATGGTTGTGAGGACTGTGAGTGGTGGTCGGTGTTGGGAATGGTGGTGAGGGCTGTGACCGGTAGTCAGTGTTGCGAATGGTGGTTAGGACTGTGATTAGTGGTCAGTGTTGGGAATGGTAGTGAAGACTTTGAGTGGTGGTCAGTGGGAATTGTGCTGAGGACTGTGAGTGCTGGTCAGTATTGGGAATGGTGGTGAGGACTGTGAGTAGTGGTCAGTGTTGGGAATGGTAGTGAGGACTGTCCGTGGTGGTCGGTGTTGGGAATGGTGGTGAGGACTGTGGGTTGTGGTCAGTGTTGGAAAAGAAGGTGAGGACAGTGAGTGGTGGTCAGTTTTGGGAATGGTGGTGAGCACTGTGAATAGTGGTCAGTGTTCGGAATGGTGGTGAGGACTGTGAATAGAGGTCAGTGTAGGGAATGGTGGTGAGGACTCTGAGTGGTGGTCAGTGTTGGGAATGGTGCTGATGACTGTGAGTGGTGGTCAGTGTGGGAACGTTACTGACGGCTGTGAGCAGTGGTCAGTGTTGGGAATGGTGGTGTGGACTGTGAGTGGTGGTCAGTGTTGGGAATGTTGGTGAGGACTGTGTGTAGTGGTCAGTGTTGGGAATGGTAGTGAAGACTGTGAGTGGTGGTCAGTGGGAATTCTGGTGAGGACTGTGAGTGCTGGTCAGTGTTGGGAATAGTAGTGAGGACTGTGCGTGGTGGTGGGTGTTGGGAATGGTGGTTAGTACTGTTTGTGGTGCTCAGTGTTGGAAATGATGGTGAGGACTGTGAGTGGTGGTCAGTGTTGGGAATGGTGGTGTGGACTGTGAGTGGTGGTCAGTGTTGGGACTGGTGGTGAGGACTGTGAGTAGTGGTCAGTGTTGGGAATGGTGGTGAGGACCTTGTGCCATGTTCAGAGTTGTAAATGGTGGTGAGGACTGGGCGTCGTCGTCGGTGCTGGGGACGTTTGTGAGGACTGTGAGTGGTGGACAGTGTTGGGAATGGTGGGGAGGACTGACTAGTGGTCAGTGTTGTGAATGGTGGTGTGGACTGTGAGTGGTGGTCAGTGTTGGGAATGGTGGTGAGGACTGTGAGTAGTGGTCAGTGTTGGGAATGGTGTTGAGGAATTTGTGCCATGGTCAGTGTTGGGAATGGTGTTGAGGACTGTGAGTAGTGGTCAGTGTTGGGAATGGTGGTGAGGACTTTGTGCAGTGGTCAGTGTTCGGAACGATGGTGAGGACTGCGTATGGTGGTCGGTGTTGGGAATGGTGGTGAGGACTAAGAATAGTGGTCAGTGTTGGGAATGGTGGTGAGGAATGTGAGTGGTGGTCAGTGATCGGAATGGTTCTGAGGACTGTGAGTGGTGGTCACTGGGAATGGTGGTGCGGACAGTGAGTAGAGGTCACTGTTGGGAATGGTGGTGAGGACTGTGAGTAGTGGTCAGTGTTGGGAATGGTTGTGAGGACTGTGACTGCTGGTCAGTGGGAATGGTGGTGAGGACTGTGAGTAGTGGACAGTGCTGGGAACGGAGGTGAGGACGGTGAGTTGTGGTCAATGTTGGAAATGCTGGTTAGGACTGTGAGTAGTGGTCAGTGTCGGGAATGGTGTTGAGGACTGTGAGTAGTGGTCAGTGTAGGGAATGGTGGTGAGGACTTTGTGCAGTGGTCAGTGTTCGGAACGGTGGTGAGGACTGTGTATGGTGGTCGGTATTGCGAATGGTGGTGAGGACTGTGAGTGGAGGTCAGTTTTGGGAATGGTTGTGAAGACTGTGAGTAGTGGTCAGTATTGGGAATTGTGGTGAGGACTCTGAGTGGTAGTCAGTGTTGGGAATGGTGGCGAGGTCTGGGAGTAGTGGTCAGTGTAGAGAATGGTGGTGAGGACTGTGAGTGGTGGTCACTGTTGGGAATGGTGGTTAGGACTGTGATTAGTGGTCAGTGTTGTGAATGGTGCTGATGACTGTGAGTGGTGGTCAGTGTGGGAACGTTACTGAGGGCTGTGAGCAGTGGTCAGTGTTGGGAATGGTGGTGAGGACTGTGAGTCGTTGTCAGTGGGAATGGTTGTGAGGACTATCAGTGGTGGTCAGTGTTGGGAATGTTGGTTAGGACTTTGATTAGTGGTCAGTGTTGTGAATGGTGGTGCGAACTGTGAGTGGTGGTCGGTGTTGGGAATGGTGGTGTGGACTGTCAGCGGTAGTCAGTGTTGGGAATGGTGGCGAGGACTGTGAGTAGTGGTCAGTGTTAGGAATGGTGTTAGGACTGTGAGCAGTGGTCAGTGTTGGGAATGTTGGTGAGGACTTTGTGCCATGCTCAGTGTTAGGAATGTTGGTGAGGGCTGTTAGTAGTGTTCAATGTTGGGAATTGTGGTGAGGACTGTGATTAGTGGTCAGTGTTGGGAATGTTGGTGAGGACTGTGAGTGGTGGTCAGTGTTGGGAATGGTAGTGAAGACTGTGAGTGGTGGTCAGTGGGAATTGTGGTGGGGACTGTGAGTAGAAGTCACTGTTGGGAATGGTGGTGAGGACTGTGAGTAGTGGTCAGTGTTGGGAATGTTGGTGAGGACTGTAAATAGGGGTCAGTGTTGGGAATTTTTGTGAGGACTGGGAGTGGTGGTCAGAGGGAATGGCGGTGAGGACTGTGAGTAGTGGTCAGTGCTGGGAACGTTGCTGAGGACTGTGAGTTGTGGTCAGTGTTGGGAACGTTGGTTGGGACTGTGAGTAGTGGTCAGTGTTGGGAATGGTGGTGAGGACTGTGAATAGTGGGCAGTGTTGGGAATGGTGGTGACGACTTTGTGCAGTGGTCAGTGTTGGGAAAGGCTGTGAGGACTTTGTACGGTGGTCGGTGTTGGGAATGGTGCTGAGGACTGTGAGTGGTGGTCAGTTTTGGGCATGGTTGTGAGGACTGTGAGTAGTTGTCAGTATTGGGAATGGTGGTGAGAACTGTGAGTGGTATTCAGTGTTGGGAATGGTGGCGAGGACTGTGAGTAGTGGTCAGTGGGTATGGTGGTGAGGACTGTGAGTGGTGCTCAGTGCTGGGAATGGTGGTGAGGACTGTGAGTGGTGGTCAGTGTTGGGAATGGTGCTGATGACTGTGAGTGGTGGTCAGTGTGGGAACGTTGCTGAGGTCTGTGAGCAGTGGTCAGTGTTGGGAATGGTGGTGAGGACTTTGTGCCATGGTCACTGTTAGGAATGGTGGTGAGGGCTGTGCGTGGTGGTCGGTATTGGGAATGGTGGTGAGGACTGTGACTGTTGGTCAGTGTTGGGTATGGTGGTGAGGACTGTGAGTGGTGGTCAGTGTTGGGAATGGTGATGAGGACTGTGAGTCGTGGTCAGTGTTGGGAATGGTTGTGAGGACTGTGAGTTGTGGTCAGTGTTGGAAATGGTGTTGAGGACTTTGTGCTGTGGTCAGTGTTCTGAACGGTGGTGATGACTGTGTTTGGTGGTCGGTGTTGGGAATGGTGGTGAGGACTGTGAGTTGTGGTCAGTGTTGGGAATCGTGGTGAGCACTGTGAGTAGTGGTCAGTGTTGGGAATGGTGGTTAGGACTGTGAGTGGTGGTCAGTGTTGGGAATGGTGGTGAGGATTTTGAGTAGTGGTCAGTGTTGGGAATGGTGGTGAGGACTGTGACTAGAGGTCAGTGTTAGGAATGGAGGTGAGGACTTTGAGTAGAAGTCAGTGATGGGAATGGTGGTGTGGACTGTGATTAGAGGTCAGTGTTGGGATTGGTGGTGAGGACTGTGAATAGAGGTCAGTGTAGAGAATGGTGGTGAGGACTGTGAGTGGTGGTCAGTGTTGGGAATGGTGCTGATGACTGTGAGTGGTGGTCAGCGTTGGAACGTTGCTGAGGGCTGTGAGCAGTGGTCAGTGTTGGGAATGGTGGTGAGGACTGTGAGTCGTGGTCAGTGGGAATGGTGGTGAGGACTTTGAGTGGTGGTCAGTGTTGGGAATGGTGGTTAGGACTGTGATTCGTGGTCAGTGTTGTGAATGGTGGTGAGGACTGTGAGGGGTGGTCGGTGTTGGGAATGGTGGTGAGGACTGTGAGCGGTAGTCAGTGTTGGGAATAGTGGCGAGGACTGTGAGTACTGGTCAGGGTTAGGAATGGTGGTAGGACGGTGAGTAGTGGTCAGTGTTGGGAATGTTGGTGAGGACTTTGTGCCATGCTCAGTGTTAGGAATGTTGGTGAGGGCTGTTAGTAGTGGTCAGTGTTGGGATTGGTGGTGAGGACTGTGATTAGTGGTCAGTGTTGGGAATGGTGGTGAGGACTGTGAGTAGTGGTCAGTGTTGGGAATGGTTGTGAAGACTGTGAGTGGTGGTCAGTGGGAATTGTGGTGAGGACTGTGAGTGCTGCTCAGTCTTGGGAATGGTGGTGAGGACTGTGAGTAGTGGTCAGTGTTGGGAATGGTAGTGAGGACTGTGCATGGTGGTCGGTGTTGGGAATGGTGGTGAGGACTGTGGGTGGTGGTCAGTGTTGTGAATGGTGGTCTGGACTGTGAGTGGTGGTCAGTGTTGGGAATGGTGGTGAGGACTGTGTGTAGTGGTCAGTGTTAGGAATGGTAGTGAAGACTGTGAGTGGTGGTCAGTGGGAATTCTGGTGAGGACTGTGAGTGCTGGTCAGTGTTGGGAATGGTAGTGAGGACTGTGCGTGGTGGTGGGTGTTGGGAATGGTGGTTAGTACTGTGAGTGGTGCTCAGTGTTGGAAATGATGGTGAGGACTGTGAGTGGTGGTCAGTTTTGGGAATGGTGGTGAGCACTGTGAATAGTGGTCAGTGTTGGGAATGGTGGTGTGGACTGTGAGTGGTGGTCAGTGTTGGGACTGGTGGTGAGGACTGTGAGTAGTGGTCAGTGTTGGGAATGGTGGTGAGGACCTTGTGCCATGTTCAGAGTTGGGAATGGTGGTGAGGACTGGGCGTCGTCGTCGGTGCTGGGGACGTTTGTGAGGACTGTGAGTGGTGGACAGTGTTGGGAATGGTGGGGAGGACTGACTAGTGGTCAGTGTTCTGAATGGTGGTGTGGACTGTGAGTGGTGGTCAGTGTTGGGAATGGTGGTGAGGACTGTGAGTAGTGGTCAGTGTTGGGAATGGTGTTGAGGAATTTGTGCCATGGTCAGTGTTGGGAATGGTGTTGAGGACTGTGAGTAGTGGTCAGTGTTGGGAATGGTGGTGAGGACTTTGTGCAGTGGTCAGTGTTCGGAACGATGGTGAGGACTGCGTATGGTGGTCGGTGTTGGGAATGGTGGTGAGGAATGTGGGTCGTGGTCAGTGATGGGAATGGTTGTGAGGACTGTGAGTGGTGGTCAGTGGGAATGGTGGTGCGGACAGTGAGTAGAGGTCACTGTTGGGAATGGTGCTGAGAACTCTGAGTTGTGGTCAGTGTTGGGAATGCTGGTTAGGACTGTGAGTAGTGGTCAGTGTCGGGAATGGTGTTGAGGACTGTGAGTAGTGGTCAGTGTAGGGAATGGTGGTGAGGACTTTGTGCAGTGGTCAGCGTTCGGAACGGTTGTGAGGATTGTGTATGGTGGTCGGTGTTGCGAATGGTGGTGAGGACTGTGAGTGGAGGTCAGTTTTGGGAATGGTTGTGAGGACTGTGAGTATTGGTCAGTATTGGGAATTGTGGTGAGGACTCTGAGTGGTAGTCAGTGTTGGGAATGGTGGCGAGGACTGGGAGTGGTGGTCAGTGTAGGGAATGGTGGTGAGGACTGTGAGTGGTGGTCAGTGTTGGGAATCGTGGTGAGGACTGTGAGTAGTGGTCAGTGTTGGGAATGGTGGTTAGGACTGTGAGTGGTGGTCAGTTTTGGGAATGGTTGTGAGGACTGTGAGTAGTGGTCAGTATTGGGAATGGTGGTGAGGACTGTGATTAGTGGTCAGTGTTGGGAATGGTGGTGAGGATTTTGAGTAGTGGTCAGTGTTAGGAATGGTGGTGAGGACTGTGAGTAGAGGTCAGTGTTGGGAATGGTGGTGATGACTTTGAGTAGAGGTCAGTGATGGGAATGGTGGTGAAGACTGTGATGAGAGGTCAGTGTAGCGAATGGTGGTGAGGACTGTGAGTGGTGGTCAGTGTTGGGAATCGTGGTGAGCCCTGTGAGTAGTGGTCAGTGTTGGGAATGGTGGTTAGGACTGTGAGTGGTGGTCAGTTTTGGGAATGGTTGTGACGACTGTGAGTAGTGGTCAGTATTGGGAATGGTGGTGAGGACTGTGATTAGTGGTCAGTGGTGGGAATGGTAGTGAAGACTGTGAGTGGTGGTCAGTGGGAATTGTGGTGAGGACTGTGAGTGCTGGTCAGTGTTTGGAATGGTGTTGAGGACTGTGAGTAGTGGTCAGTGTTGGAAATGGTGGTGAGGACTGTGTATGGTGGTCGGTGTTGGGAATGGTGGTGTGGACTGTGAGTGGTGGTCAGTGTTGGGAATTGTGGTGAGCACTGTGAGTAGTGGTCAGTGTTGGGAATGGTGGTTAGGACGGTGAGTGGTGGTCAGTTTTGGGAATGGTTGTGAGGGCTGTGAGTAGTGGTCAGTATTGGGAATGGTGGTGGGGACTGTGATTAGTGGTCAGTGTTGGGAATGGTGGTGAGGATTTTGTGTAGTGGTCAGTGTTACGAATGGTGGTGAGGACTGTGACTAGAGGTCAGTGTTGGGAATGGTGGTGAAGACTTTGTGTAGCGGTCAGTGTCGGGAATGGTGGTGAGGACTGTGAATAGACGTCAGTGTAGGGAATGGTGGTGAGGACTGTGAGTGGTGGTCAGTGTTGGGAATGGTGCTGATGACTGCGAGTGGTGGTCAGTGTTGGGAATGGTGTTAGGACGGTGAGTGGTGGTCAGTTTTGGGAATGGTGGTGAGGACTATGAGTAGTGGTCAGTGCTGGGAACGTTGGTGAGGACTGTGAGTTGTGGTGAGTTTTGGGAATGCTGGTTGGGACTGTGTGTAGTGGTCAGTGTTGGGAATGGTGGTGAGGACTGTGAGTAGTGGTCAGTGTTGGGAATGGTGGTGAGGACTGTGAATAGAGGTCAGTGTAGGGAATGGTGGTGAGGACTGTGAGTGGTGGTCAGTGTTGGGAACGGTGCAGATGACTGTGAGTAGTGGTCAGTGTGGGAACGTTGTTGAGGTCTGTGAGCAGTGGTCATTGTTGGGAATGGTGGTGAGGACTGTGAGTCGTGGTCAGTGGGAATGGTGGTGAAGACTTTGAGTGGTGGTCAGTGTTGGGAACGGTGGTTAGGACTGTGATTAGTGGTCAGTGTTGTGAATGGTGGTGAGGACTGTGAGTGGTGGTCGGTGTTGGGAATGGTGGTGAGGACTGTGACCGGTAGTCAGTGTTGGGAATGGTGGTTAGGACTGTGATTAGTGGTCAGTGTTGTGAATGGTGGTGAGGACTGTGAGTGGTGGTCGGTGTTGGGAATGGTGGTGAGGACTGTGAGCGGTAGTCAGTATTGGGAATGGTGGTGAGGACTGTGAATAGACGTCAGTGTTGGGAATGGTGGTGAGGACTGTGAGTGGTGGTCAGTGTTGGGAATAGTAGTGAAGACTTTGAGTGGTGGTCAGTGGGAATTGTGGTGAGGACTGTGAGTGCTGGTCAGTGTTGGGAATGGTGGTGAGGACTGTGAGTAGTGGTCAGTGTTGGGAATGGTGGTGAGGACTGTGAATAGAGGTCAGTGTAGGGAATGGTGGTGAGGACTGTGAGTGGTGGTCAGTGTTGGGAATGGTGCTGATGACTGTGAGTGGAGGTCAGTGTGGGAACGTTGCTGAGGGCTGTGAGCAGTGGTCAGTGTTGGGAATGGTGGTGAGGACTGTGAGTCGTTGTCAGTGGGAATGGTGGTGAGGACTTTGAGTGGTGGTCAGTGTTGGGAATGGTGGCGAGGACTGTGATTAGTGGTCAGTGTTGGGAATGTTGGTGAGGACTGTGAGTGGTGGTCAGTGTTGGGAATGGTAGTGAAGACTGTGAGTGGTGGTCAGTGGGAGTTGTGGTGAGGACTGTGAGTAGAAGTCACTGTTGGGAATGGTGGTGAGGACTGTGAGTAGTGGTCATTGTTGGGAATGTTTGTGAGGACTGTGAGTGGTGGTCAGTGGGATGGTGGTGAGGACTGTGAGTAGAAGTCACTGTTGGGAATGGTGGTGAGGACTGTGAGTAGTGGTCAGTGTTGGGAATGTTTGTGAGGACTGTGAGTGGTGGTCAGTGGGAATGGCGGTGAGGACTGTGAGTGGTGGTCAGTGTTGGAATGGTGGGAGGACTGTGGAGTAGTGGTCAGTGCTGGGAACGTTGCTGAGGACTGTGAGTTGTGGTCAGTGTTGGGAACGCTGGTTGGGAGTGTGAGTAGTGGTCAGTGTTGGGGAATTGTGGTGAGGACTGTGAATAGTGGTCAGTGTTGGGAATGGTGGTGAGGACTTTGTGCAGTGGTCAGTGTTGGGAATGGTGGTGAGGACTTTGTGCCATGGGTCACTGTTAGGATTGGTGGTGAGGGCTGTGCGTGGTGGTCGGTATTGGGAATGGTGGTGAGGACTGTGAGCCGTGGTCAGTGCTGGGAACGGTGGTAGGACTGTGAGTTATGGTCTGTGTTGGGAATGGTGGTGAGGACTGTGAGTGGTGGTTAGTGTTCTGATTGTTGGTGTGGACTGTGAGGGGTGGTCAGTGTTGGAATGGTGGTGAGGACTGTGAGAAGTAGTCAGTGTTGGGAATGGTGGTGAGGACTGTGAGTAGAGGTCACTGTTGGAATGGTGGTGAGGACTGTGAGTGTTGGTCAGTGTTGGGAATGGTGGTGAGGACTGTGAGTAGTGGTCAGTGTTGGTGAATGGTTGTGAGGACTGTGACTGGTGGTCAGTGGAAATGGTGGTGAGGACTGTGAGTGTTGGTCAGTGTTGGGAATGGCGGGAGGACTGTGAGTAGTTGTCAGTGCTGGGAACGGTGGTGAGGACGGTGAGTTGTGGTCAGTGTTGGAATGCTGGTTAGGACTGTGAGTCGTGGTCAGTGTTGGTAATGGTGTTGAGGACTGTGAGTAGTGGTCAGTGTTGGAAATGGTGTTGAGGACTTTGTGCTGTGGTCAGTGTTCTGAACGGTGGTGATGACTGTGTTTGGTGGTCGTGTTGGGAATGGTGGTGAGGACTGTGAGTTGTGGTCAGTGTTGGGAATCGTGGTGAGCACTGTGAGTAGTGGTCAGTGTTGGGAATGGTGGTTAGGACTGTGAGTGGTGGTCAGTGTTGGGAATGGGTGGTGAGGATTTTGAGTAGTGGTCAGTGTAGGAATGGTGGTGAAGACTGTGACTAGAGGTCCAGTGTTGGGAATGGTGGTGAGGACTTTGAGTAGAGGTCTGTGATGGGAATGGTGGTGAGGACTGTGATTAGAGGTCAGTGTTGGATTGGTGGTGAGGACTGTGAATAGAGGTCAGAGTAGAGATGGTGTTGAGGACTGTGAGTGGTGGTCAGTGTTGGGAATGGTGCTGATGACTGTGAGTGTGGGTCAGTGTTGGAAATTTGCTGAGGGCTGTGAGCAGTGGTCAGTGTTGGAATGTGGTGAGGACTGTGAGTCGTGGTCAGTGGGAATGGTGGTGAGGACTTTGAGTGATGGTCAGTATTGGGAATGGTGGTTAGGACTGTGATTAGTGGTCAGTGTTGTGAATGGTGGTGAGGACTGTGAGGGGTGGTCAGTTTTGGGAATGGTGGTGAGGACTGTGAGCGGTAGTCAGTGTTGGGAATAGTGTCGAGGACTGTGAGTAGTTGGTCAGTGTTAGGAATGGTGTTAGGACTGTGAGCAGTGGGTCAGTGTTGGGAATGTTGGTGAGGACTTTGTGCCATGCTCAGTGTTAGGAATGGTGGTGAGGAACTGTGAGTGGTGGTCAGTGTTGGGAACGGTGCAGATGACTGTGAGTAGTGGTCAGTGTGGGAACGTTGTTTGAGGTCTGTGAGCATTGGTCATTGTTGGGAATGGTGGTGAGGACTGTGAGTCGTGGTCAGTGGGAATGGTGGTGAAGACTTTGAGTGGTGGTCAGTGTTGGGAACGGTGGTTAGGACTGTGATTAGTGGTCAGTGTTGTGAATGGTGGTGAGGACTGTGAGTGGTGGTCGGTGTTGGGAATGGTGGTGAGGACTGTGACCGGTAGTCAGTGTTGGGAATGTGGTTAGGACTGTGATTAGTGGTCAGTGTTGTGAATGGTGGTGAGGACCTGTGAGTGGTGGTCGGTGTTGGGAATGGTGGTGAGGACTGTGAGCGGTAGTCAGTATTGGGAATGGTGGTGAGGACTGTGAATAGACGTCAGTGTTGGGAATGGTGGTGAGGACTGTGAGTGGTGGTCAGTGTTGGGAATAGTAGTGAAGACTTTGAGTGGTGGTCAGTGGGAATTGTGGTGAGGACTGTGAGTGCTGGTCAGTGTTGGGAATGGTGGTGAGGACTGTGAGTAGTGGTCAGTGTTGGGAATGGTGGTGAGGACTGTGAATAGAGGTCAGTGTAGGGAATGGTGGTGAGGACTGTGAGTGGTGGTCAGTGTTGGAATGGTGCTGATGACTGTGAGTGGAGGTCAGTGTGGGAACGTTGCTGAGGGCTGTGAGCAGTGGTCAGTGTTTGGGAATGGTGGTGAGACTGTGAGTCGTTGTCAGTGGGAATGGTGGTGAGGACTTTGAGTGGTGGTCAGTGTTGGGAATGTGGCGAGGACTGTGATTAGTGGTCAGTGTTGGGAATGTTGGTGAGGACTGTGAGTGGTGGTCAGTGTTGGGAATGGTAGTGAAGACTGTGAGTGGTGGTCAGTGGGAGTTGTGGTGAGGACTGTGAGTAGAAGTCACTGTTGGGAATGGTGGTGAGGACTGTGAGTAGTGGTCATTGTTGGGAATGTTTGTGAGGACTGTGAGTGGTGGTCAGTGGGAATGGTGGTGAGGACTGTGAGTAGAAGTCACTGTTGGGAATGGTGGTGAGGACTGTGAGTAGTGGTCAGTGTTGGGAATGTTTGTGAGGGACTGTGAGTGGTGGTCAGTGGGAATGGCGGTGAGGACTGTGAGTGGTGGTCAGTGTTGGGAATGGTGGGGAGGACTGTGAGTAGTGGTCAGTGCTGGGAACGTTGCTGAGGACTGTGAGTTGTGGTCAGTGTTGGGAACGCTGGTTGGGAGTGTGAGTAGTGGTCAGTGTTGGGAATTGTGGTGAGGACTGTGAATAGTGGTCAGTGTTGGAATGATGGTGAGGACTTTGTGCAGTGGTCAGTGTTGGGAATGGTGGTGAGGACTTTGTGCCATGGTCACTGTTAGGTTGGTGGTGAGGGCTGTGCGTGGTGGTCGGTATTGGGAATGGTGGTGAGGACTGTGAGCCGTGGTCAGTGCTGGGAACGGTGGGTAGGGACTGTGAGTTATGGTCAGTGTTGGGAATGGTGGTGAGGACTGTGAGTGGGTGGTTAGTGTTCTGATTGTTGGGTGTGGACTGGTGAGGGGTGGTCAGTGTTGGGAATGGTGGTGAGGGACTGTGAGAAGTAGTCAGTGTTGGGAATGGTGGTGAGGACTGGTGAGTAGAGGTCACTGTTGGAATGGTGTGAGGACTGTGAGTGTTGTCAGTGTTGGGAATGGTGGTGAGGACTGTGAGTAGTGGTCAGTGTTGGGAATGGTTGTGAGGACTGTGACTGGTGGTCAGTGGAAATGGTGGTGAGGACTGTGAGTGTTGGTCAGTGTTGGGAATGGCGGTGAGGACTGTGAGTAGTTGTCAGTGCTGGAACGGTGGTGAGGACGGTGAGTTGTGGTCAGTGTTGGAATGCTGTTAGGACTGTGAGTCGTGGTCAGTGTTGGGAATGGTGTTGAGGACTGTGAGTAGGGGTCAGTGTTGGAATTGGTGTTGAGGACTTTTGTGCTGTGGTCAGTGTTCTGAACGGTGGTGATGACTGTGTTTGGTGGTCGGTGTTGGGAATGGTGGTGAGGACTGTGAGTTGTGGTCAGTGTTGGGAATCGTGGTGAGCACTGTGAGTAGTGGTCAGTGTTGGGAATGGTGGTTAGGACTGTGAGTGGTGGTCAGTGTTGGAATGGTGGTGAGGATTTTGAGTAGTGGTCAGTGTTAGGAATGGTGGTGTAAGACTGTGACTAGAGGTCAGTGGTTGGGAATGGTGGTGAGGACTTTGAGTAGAGGTCAGTGATGGGAATGGTGGTGAGGACTGTGATTAGAGGTCAGTGTTGGGATTGGTGGTGAGGACTGTGAATAGAGGTCAGAGTAGAGAATGGTGTTGAGGACTGTGAGTGGTGGTCAGTGTTGGGAATGGTGCTGATGACTGTGAGTGGTGTCAGTGTTGGAAATTTGCTGAGGGCTGTTGAGCAGTGGTCAGTGTTGGGAATGGTGGTGAGGACTGTGAGTCGTGGTCAGTGGGAATGGTGGTGAGGACTTTGAGTGATGGTCAGTATTGGGAATGGTGGTTAGGACTGTGATTAGTGGTCAGTGTTGTGAATGGTGGTGAGGACTGTGAGGGGTGGTCAGTTTTGGGAATGGTGGTGAGGACTGTGAGCGGTAGTCAGTGTTGGGAATAGTGTCGAGGACTGTGAGTAGTGGTCAGTGTTAGGAATGGTGTTAGGACTGTGAGCAGTGGTCAGTGTTGGGAATGTTGGTGAGGACTTTGTGCCATGCTCAGTGTTAGGAATGTTGGTGAGGGCTGTTAGTAGAGGTCAGTGTTGGGAATGGTGCTGATGACTGTGAGTGGTGGTCAGTGTTGGAAATTTGCTGAGGGCTGTGAGCAGTGGTCAGTGTTGGGAATGGTGGTGAGGACTGTGAGTCGTGGTCAGTGGGAATGGTGGTGAGGACTTTGAGTGATGGTCAGTATTGGGAATGGTGGTTAGGACTGTGATTAGTGGTCAGTGTTGTGAATGGTGGTGAGGACTGTGAGGGGTGGTCAGTTTTGGGAATGGTGGTGAGGACTGTGAGCGGTAGTCAGTGTTGGGAATAGTGTCGAGGACTGTGAGTAGTGGTCAGTGTTAGGAATGGTGTTAGGACTGTGAGCAGTGGTCAGTGTTGGGAATGTTGGTGAGGACTTTGTGCCATGCTCAGTGTTAGGAATGTTGGTGAGGGCTGTTAGTAGAGGTCAGTGTTGGGAATGGTGGTGAGGACTGTGATTAGTGGTCAGTGTTGGGAATGGTGGTGAGGACTGTGAGTAGTGGTCAGTGTTGGGAATGGTAGTGAAGACTGTGAGTGGTCGTCAGTGGGAATTGTGGTGAGGACTGTGAGTGCTGCTCAGTCTTGGGAATGGTGGTGAGCACTGTGCATGGTGGTCGGTGTTGGGAATGGTGGTGAGGACTGTGGGTGGTGGTCAGTGTTGGAAATCATGGTGAGGACTGTGAGTGGTGGTCAGTTTTGGGAATGGTGGTGAGCACTGTGAATAGTGGTCAGTGTTGCTAATGGTGGTGAGGACTGTGAGTGGTGGTCAGTGGGAATGTTTGTGAGGACTGTGAGTGTTGGTCAGTGTTGGGAAAGGTGGGGAGGACTGTGTGTAGTGGTCAGTGTTGGGAATGGTAGTGAAGACTGTGAGTGGTGGTCAGTGGGAATTGTGGTGAGGACTGTGAGTGCTGGTCAGTGTTGGGAATGGTGGTGAGGACTGTGAGTAGTGGTGGGTGTTGCGAATGGTGGTGAGTACTGTGAGTGGTGCTCAGTGTTGGAAATGATGGTGAGGACTGTGAGTGATGGTCAGTTTTAGGAATGGTGGTGAGCACTGTGAATAGTGGTCAGTGTTGGGAATGGTGGTGTGGACTGTGAGTGGTGGTCAGTGTTGGGAATGGTGGTGAGGACTGTGAGTAGTGGTCAGTGTTGGGAATGGTGGTGAGGAACTTGTGCCATGTTCAGAGTTGGGAATGGTGGTGAGGACTGGGCGTCGTCGTCGGTGCTGGGGACGTTTGTGAGGACTGTGAGTGGTGGACAGTGTTGGGAATGGTGGTGTGGACTGTGAGTTGTGGTCAGTGTTGGGAATGGTGGTGAGGACTGTGAGCAGTGGTCAGTGTTGGGAATGGTGGAGAGGACCTTGTGCCATGTTCAGAGTTGGGAATGGTGGTGAGGACTGTGCGTCGTGGTCGGTGTTGGGGATGTTTGTGAGGACTGTTAGTGGTGGTCAGTGTTGGGAATGGTGGTGAGGACTGTGAGTAGTGGTCAGTGTTGAGAACGGTTGTGAGGACTGTGAGTGGTGGTCAGTGGGAATGGTGGTGAGGACTATAAGTAGAAATCACTGTTGGGAATGGTGGTGAGGACTGTGAGTAGTGGTCAGAGTTGGGAATGGTTGTGAGGACTGCGAGTGGTTGTCAGTGGGAATGGTGGTGAGGACTGTGAGTGGTGGTCAGTGTTGGGAATGGTGGTGAGGAGTGTGCGTACTGGTCAGTGCTGGGAACGATGGTGAGGACTGTGAGTTGTGGTCAGTGTTGAGAATGCTGGTTGGGACTGTGATTAGTGGTCAGTGTTGGGAATGGTGGTGAGGACTGTGAGTAGTGGTCAGTGTTGGGAATGGTGGTGAGGACTTTGTGCAGTGGTCAGTGTTGGGAACGGTTGTGAGGACTGTGTATGGTGGGCGGTGTTGGGAATGGTTGTGAGGACTGTTAGTGGTAGTCAGTTTTGGGAATGGATGTGAGGACTGTGAGTAGTTGTCAGTATTGTGAATGCTGGTGAGAACTGTGAGTGGTATTCAGTGTTGGGAATGGTGGCGAGGACTGTGAGTAGTGGTCAGTGGGTATGGTGGTGAGGACTGTGAGTGGTGGTCAGTGTTGGGAATCGTGGTGAAGACTGTGAGTAGAGGTGAGGGTTGGGAATGGTGTTGAGGACTGTGAATAGAAGTCAGTGTAGGGAATGGTGGTGAGGACTTTGTGCCATGGTCACTGTTAGGAATGGTGGTGAGGGGTGTGCGTGCTGGTCGGTATTGGGAATGGTGGTGAGGACTGTGACTGTTGGTCAGTGTTGGGAATGGTGGTGAGGACTGTGAGTGGTGGTCAGTGTTGGGAATGGTGGTGAGGACTGTGAGTCGTGGTCAGTGCTGGGAATAGTGGTGAGGACTGTGAGTGGTGGTCAGTGTTGGAAATTGTGGTGAGGACTGTGAATGGTGGTCAGTTTTGGGAATGGTGGTGAGCACTGTGAGTAGTGGTCAGTGTTGGGAATGGTGGTGAGGACTGTGAGTAGTGGTCAGTGTCGGGAACGGTTGTGAGTGACTGTGAGTGGTGGTCAGTGGAATGGTGGTGAGGACTATAAGTAGAAGTCACTGTTGGGAACGGTGGTGAGGACTGTGAGTAGTGGTCAGTGTTGGGAATGGTTGTGAGGACTGTGAGTGGGTTGTCAGTGGGAATGGTGGTGAGGACTGTGAGTGGTGGTCAGTGTTGGGAATGGTGGTGAGGAGGTGTGCGTAGTGGTCAGTGCTTGGGAACGATGGTGAGGACTGTGAGTTGTGGTCAGTGTTGAGAATGCTGGTTGGGACTGTGATTAGTGGTCAGTGTTGGGAATGTTGGTGAGCACTGTGAGTAGTGGTCAGTGTTGGGAATGGTGGTGAGGACTTTGTGCAGTGGTCAGTGTTGGGAACGGTTGTGAGGACTGTGTATGGTGGTCGGTGTTGGGAATGTTGGTGAGGACTGTTAGTGGTAGTCAGTTTTGGGAATGGATGTGAGGACTGTGAGTAGTTGTCAGTATTGTGAATGCTGGTGAGAACTGTGAGTGGTATTCAGTGTTGGGAATGGTGGCGAGGACTGTGGTAGTGGTCAGTGGGTATGTTGGTGAGGACTGTGAGTGGGTGGTCAGTGGTGGGAATCGTGGTGAGGACTGTGAGTAGAGGTGAGGGTTGGAATGGTGGTTAGGACTGAGAGTGGTGGTCAGTTTTTGGGAATGGTTGTTAGGACTGTGAGTAGTGGTCAGTATTGGGAGCGGAGGTGAAGACTGTGATTAGAGGTCAGTGTTGGGAATGTTGGTGAGGACTGTGAATAGAAGTCAGTGTAGGGAATGGTGGTGAGGACTGTGAGTGGTGGTCAGTGTTGGGATTGGTGCTGATGACTGTGAGTGGTGGTCCGTGTGGGAACGTTGCTGATGTTTGTGAGCAGTGGTCAGTGTTGGGACTGCTGGTGAGGACTTTGTGCCATGGTCTCTGTTAGGAATGGTGGTGAGGGCTGTGCGTGGTGGTCGGTATTGGGAATGGTGGTGAGGACTGTGACTGTTGGTCAGTGTTGGGAATGGTGGTGAGGACTGTGAGTGGTGGTCAGTGTTGGGAATGGTGGTGAGGACTGTGAGTCGTGGTCAGTGCTGGGAATAGTGGTGAGGACTGTGAGTGGTGGTCAGTGTTGGAAATCGTGGTGAGGACTGTGAATGGTGGTCAGTTTTGGGAATGGTGGTTAGCACTGTGGGTAGTGGTCAGTGTTGGGAATGGTGGTGAGGACTGTGAGTATTGGTCAGTGTTTGGAATTGTTCTGAGGACTGTGAGTGGTGGTCAGTGTTGTGAATGTTGGTGTGGACTGTGACTGGTGGTCAGTGTTGGGAATGCTGGTGAGGACTGTGAGTAGTAGTTAGTGTAGGGAATGGTGGTGAGGACTGTGAGTAGTGGTCAGTGTTGGGAATGGTGGTGAGGACTTTGTGCCATGGTAAGAGTTGGGAATGGTGGTGAGGACTGTGCATCGTGGTCGGTGTTGGGGATGGTTGTGAGGACTGTGAGTGGTGGTCAGTGTTGGGAATGGTGGTGAGGACTGTGAGTGGTGGTAAGTTTTGGGAATGGTTGTGAGGACTGTGAGTGGTGGTCAGTGGGAATGGTGGTGAGGACTGTGAGTAGAGGTCACTGTGGGGAATGGTGGTGAGGACTGTGAGTAGTGGTCAGTGTTGGGAATGGTTGTGAGGACTGTGACTGCTGGTCAGTGGAAATGGTGGTGAGGACTATGAGTGTTGGTCAGTGTTGGGAATGGTGGTGAGGACTGTGAGTAGCTGTCAGTGCTGGGAACGGTGGTGAGGATGGTGAGTTGTGGTCAGTGTTGGGAATGCTTGTTAGGACTGTGAGTAGTGGTCAATGTTGGGAATGGTGTTGAGGACTGTGAGTAGTGGTGAGTGTTGGAAATGGTGGTGAGGACTTTGTGCACTGGTCAGTGTTCTGAACTTTGGTGAGGACAGTGTATGGTGGTCGGTGTTGGGAATGGTGGTGAGGACTGTGAGTGGTGGTCAGTTTTGGGAATCGTGGTGAGCACTGTGAGTAGTGTTGGGAATGCTGGTTAGGACTGTGAGTGGTGGTCAGTTTTGGGAATGGTTCTGAGGACTGTATGTAGTGGTCAGTATTGGGAATGGTGGTGAGGACTGTGATTAGTGGTCAGTGTTGGGAATGGTGGTGAGGATTTTGAGTAGTGGTCAGTGTTAGGAATGGTGGTGAGGACTGTGACTAGAGGTCAGTGTTGGGAATGGTGGTGAGGACTTTGAGTAGAGGTCAGTGATGGGAATGGTGGTGAGGACTGTGATTAGAGGTCAGTGTAGGGAATGGTGGTGAGGACTGTGAGTGGTGGTCAGTGTTGGGAATTGTGCTGATGACTGTGAGTTGTGGTCAGTGTGGGAATGCTGCTGAGGGCTGTGACCAGTGGTCAGTGTTGGGAATGGTGGTGAGGACAGTGAGTCGTGGTCAGTGGGAATGCTGGTGAGGACTTTGAGTGGTGGTCAGTGTTGGGAATGGTGTTTAGGACTGTGATTGGTGGTCAGTGTTGTGAATGGTGGTGAGGACTGTGAGTGGTGGTCGGTTTTGGGGATGGTGGTGAGGACTGTGAGCGGTAGTCAGTGTTGGGAATGGTGGCGAGGACTGTGAGCAGTGGTCAGTGTTGGGAATGTTGGTGAGGACTTTTTGCCATGCTCAGTGTTAGGAATGTTGGTGAGGGCTGTTAGTAGTGGTCAGTGTCGGGAATGGTGGTGAGGACTGTGATTAGTGGTCAGTGTTGGGAATGGTGGTGAGGACTGTGAGTAGTGGTCAGTGTTGGGAATGGTAGTGAAGACTGTGAGTGGTGCTCAGTGTTGGAAATGGTGGTGAGCACTTTGTGCTGTGGTCAGTGTTCTGAATGGTGGTGAGGACTGTGTTTGGTGGTCGGTGTTGGGAATGGTGGTGTGGACTGTGAGTGGTGGTCAGTGTTGGGAATCGTGGTGAGCACTGTGAGTAGTGGTCAGTGTTGGGAATGGTGGTTAGGACTGTGAGTGGTGGTCAGTTTTGGGAATGGTTGTGAGGACTGTGAGTAGTGGTCAGTATTGGGAATGGTGGTGAGGACTGTGATTAGTGGTCAGTGTTGGGAATGGTGGTGAGGACTGTGATTAGAGGTCAGTGTAGGGAATGGTGGTGAGGACTGTGAGTGGTGGTCAGTTTTGGGAATGCTGCTGATGACTGTGAGTGGTGGTCAGTGTGGGAACGTTGCTGAGGGCTGTGAGCAGTGGTCAGTGTTGGGAATGGTGGTGAGGACTGTGAGTCGTGGTCTGTGGGAATGGTGGTGAGGACTTTAAGTGGTGGTAAGTGTTGTGAATTGTGGTGAGGACTGTGAGTGGTGGTCGTTTTTGGGGATGGTGGTGAGGACTGTGAGCGGTAGTCAGTGTTGGAAATGGTGGCGAGGACTGTGAGTAGTGGTCAGTGTTAGGAATGTTGGTGAGGGCTGTTAGTAGTGGTCAGTGTTGGAAATGGTGGTGAGGACTTTCTGCAGAGGTCAGTGTTCTGAACGGTGTTGAGGACTGTGTATGGCGGTCGGTGTTGGGAATGGTGGTGTGGACTGTGAGTGGTGGTCAGTGTTGGGAATCGTGGTGAGCACTGTGATTAGTGGTCAGTGTTGTGAATGGTGGTGAGGACTGTGAGTGGTGGTCGGTGTTGGGAATGGTGGTGAGGACTGTGAGCGGTAGTCAGTGGGAATTGTGGTGAGGACTGTGAGTGCTGGTCAGTGTTGGGAATGGTGGTGAGGACTGTGAGTGTTGGTCAGTGTTGGGAATGGTGGGGAGGACTGACTAGTGGTCAGTGTTGTGAATGGTGGTGTGGACTGTGAGTGGTGGTCAGTCTTGGGAATGGTGGTGAGGACTGTGAGTAGTAGTCAGTGTTGGGAACGGTGGTGAGAAATGTGAGAAGTGGTCAGTGTTGGGAATGGTGGTGAGGACTGTGAGTAGTGGTCAGTGTTGGGAATGGTGTTGAGGAATTTGTGCCATGGTCAGTGTTGGGAATGGTGTTGAGGACTGTGAGTAGTGGTCAGTGTTGGGAATGGTGGTGAGGACTTTGTGCAGTGGTCAGTGTTCTGAACGATGGTGAGGACTGCGTATGGTGGTCGGTGTTGGGAATGGTGGTGAGGACTAAGATTAGTGGTCAGTGTTGGGAATGGTGGTGAGGAATGTGAGTGG
This sequence comes from Mobula birostris, assembly GCF_030028105.1. Taxonomy (NCBI): domain Eukaryota; kingdom Metazoa; phylum Chordata; class Chondrichthyes; order Myliobatiformes; family Myliobatidae; genus Mobula; species Mobula birostris. The sequence continues at coordinate 200,414 of NW_027278366.1, forward strand.
TGGTCAGTGATGGGAATGGTTGTGAGGACTGTGAGTGGTGGTCAGTGGGAATGGTGGTGCGGACAGTGAGTAGAGGTCACTGTTGGGAATGGTGGTGAGGACTGTGAGTAGTGGTCAGTGTTGGGAATGGTTGTGAGGACTGTGACTGGTGGTCACTGGGAATGGTGGTGAGGACTGTGAGTAGTGGTCAGTGCTGGGAACAGTGGTGAGGACGGTGAGTTGTGGTCAGTGTTGGGAATGCTGGTTAGAACTGTGAGTAGTGGTCAGTGTCGGGAATGGTGTTGAGGACTGTGAGTAGTGGTCAGTGTAGGGAATGGTGGTGAGGACTTTGTGCACTGGTCAGTGTTCGGAACGGTGGTGAGGACTGTTTATGGTGGTCGGTGTTGCGAATGGTGGTGAGGACTGTGAGTGGTGGTCAGTTTTGGGAATGGTTGTGAGGACTGTGAGTAGTGGTCAGTATTGGGAATGGTGGTGAGGATTTTGAGTAGTGGTCAGTGTTAGGAATGGTGGTGAGGACTGTGACTAGAGATCTGTGTTGGAATGGTGGTGAGGACTTTGAATAGAGGTCAGTGATGGGAATGGTGGTGAGGTCTGTGATTAGAGGTCAGTGTAGGGAATGGTGGTGAGGACTGTGAGTGGTGGTCAGTTTTGGGAATGGTGCTGATGACTGTGAGTGGTGGTCAGTGTGGGAACGTTGCTGAGGGTTGTGAGCAGTGGTCGGTGTTGGGAATGGTGGTGAGGACTGTGATTAGTGGTCAGTGTTGGGAATGGTGGTGAGGACTGTGAGTAGTGGTCAGTGTTGGGAATGGTAGTGAAGACTGTGAGTGGTGGTCAGTGGGAATTGTGGTGAGGACTGTGAGTGCTGGTCAGTGTTTGGAATGTTGTTGAGGTCTGTGAGTAGTGGTCAGTGTTGGAAATGGTGGTGAGGACTTTATGCAGTGGTCAGTGTTCTGAACGGTGTTGAGGACTGTGTATGGCGGTCGGTGTTGGGAATGGTGATGTGGACTGTGAGTGGTGGTCAGTGTTGGGAATCGTGGTGAGCACTGTGATTAGTGGTCAGTGTTGTGAATGGTGGTGAGGGACTGTGAGTGGTGGTCGGTGTTGGGAATGGTGGTGAGGACTGTGAGCGGTAGTCAGTGGGAATTGTGGTGAGGACTGTGAGTGCTGGTCAGTGTTGGGAATGGTGGTGAGGACTGTGAGTGTTGGTCAGTGTTGGGAATGGTGGGGAGGACTGACTAGTGGTCAGTGTTGTGAATGGTGGTGTGGACTGTGAGTGGTGGTCAGTGTTGGGAATGGTGGTGAGGACTGTGAGTAGTAGTCAGTGTTGGGAACGGTGGTGAGAAATGTGAGAAGTGGTCAGTGTTGGGAATGGTGGTGAGGACTGTGAGTAGTGGTCAGTGTTGGGAATGGTGTTGAGGAATTTGTGCCATGGTCAGTGTTGGGAATGGTGTTGAGGACTGTGAGTAGTGGTCAGTGTTGGGAATGGTGGTGAGGACTTTGTGCAGTGGTCAGTGTTCGGAACGATGGTGAGGACTGCGTATGGTGGTCGGTGTTGGGAATGGTGGTGAGGACTAAGATTAGTGGTCAGTGTTGGGAATGGTGGTGAGGAATGTGAGTGGTGGTCAGTGATGGGAATGGTTGTGAGGACTGTGACTGGTGGTCACTGGGAATGGTGGTGAGGACTGTGAGTAGTGGTCAGTGCTGGGAACAGTGGTGAGGACGGTGAGTTGTGGTCAGTGTTGGGAATGCTGGTTAGAACTGTGAGTAGTGGTCAGTGTCGGGAATGGTGTTGAGGACTGTGAGTAGTGGTCAGTGTAGGGAATGGTGGTGAGGACTTTGTGCACTGGTCAGTGTTCGGAACGGTGGTGAGGACTGTTTATGGTGGTCGGTGTTGCGAATGGTGGTGAGGACTGTGAGTGGTGGTCAGTTTTGGGAATGGTTGTGAGGACTGTGAGTAGTGGTCAGTATTGGGAATGGTGGTGAGGATTTTGAGTAGTGGTCAGTGTTAGGAATGGTGGTGAGGACTGTGACTAGAGATCTGTGTTGGGAATGGTGGTGAGGACTTTGAATAGAGGTCAGTGATGGGAATGGTGGTGAGGTCTGTGATTAGAGGTCAGTGTAGGGAATGGTGGTGAGGACTGTGAGTGGTGGTCAGTTTTGGGAATGGTGCTGATGACTGTGAGTGGTGGTCAGTGTGGGAACGTTGCTGAGGGTTGTGAGCAGTGGTCAGTGTTGGGAATGATGGTGAGGACTGTGAGTCGTGGTCTGTGGGAATGGTGGTGAGGAGTTTAAGTGTTGGTAAGTGTTGTGAATGGTGGTGAGGACTGTGAGTGGTGGTCGGTTTTGGGGATGGTGGTGAGGACTGTGAGCGGTAGTCAGTGTTGGGAACGGTGGTGAGGACTGTGAGTAGTGGTCAGTGTTGGGAATGTTGGTGAGGACTGTGATTAGTGGTCAGTGTTGGGAATGGTGGTGAGGACTGTGAGTAGTGGTCAGTGTTGGGAATGGTAGTGAAGACTGTGAGTGGTGGTCAGTGTTTGGAATGTTGTTGAGGTCTGTGAGTAGTGGTCAGTGTTGGAAATGGTGGTGAGGACTTTCTGCAGTGGTCAGTGTTCTGAACGGTGGTGAGGACTGTGTATGGTGGTCGGTGTTGGGAATGGTGGTGAGTACTGTGAGTGGTGGTCAGTGTTGGGAATCGTTGTGAGCACTGTGAGTAGTGGTCAGTGTTGGGAATGGTGGTTAGGACGGTGTGTGTGGTCAGTATTGGGAATGGTGGTGAGGACTGTGATTAGTGGTCAGTGTTGGGAATGGTGGTGACGATTTTGTGTAGTGGTCAGTGTTAGGAATGGTGGTGAGGACTGTGACTAGAGGTCAGTGTTGGGAATGGTGGCGAGGATTCTGAGTAGTGGTCAGTGTTGTGAATGGTGGTGAGGACTGTGAGTGGTGGTCCGTGTTTGGAATGGTGGTGAAGACTGTGAGTGGTAGTCAGTGTTGGGAATGGTGGTGAGGACTGTGAGGAGTGGTCATTGTTGGGAATGGTGGTGAGGACTGTGAGTACTGGTCAGTGTTGGGAATCGTGGTGAGCACTGTGAGTGGTGGTCAGTGTTGCGAATGGTGGTGAGGGCTGTGAGTAGTGGTCAGTGTTGGGAATGGTGGTGAGGACTGTGAGTAGTGGTCAGTGTTGGGAATGGTGGTGAGGACTTTGTGCAGTGGTCAGCGTTGGGAACGGTGGTGAGGACTGTGTATCGTGGTCGGTGTTTGGAATGGTGGTGAGGACTATGAGTGGTGGTCTGTTTTGGGAATGGTTGTGAGAACTGCGAGTAGTGGTCAGTATTGGGAATGGTGGTGAGGACTTTGAGTAGTGGTCAGTATTATGAATGGTGGTGAGAACTGTAATTAGTGGTCAGTGTTGGGAATGGTGGTGAGGACTTTGGGTAGTGTTCAGTTTTGGGAATGGTGGTGAGGACTGTGAATAGAGGTCACTGTAGGGAATGGTGGTGAGGACTGTGAGTGTTGGTCAGTGTTGTGAATGGTGGTGAGGACTGTGAGTGGTGGTCGGTGTTGGGAATGGTGGAGAGGACTGTGAGTGGTTGTCAGTGTTGGTAATGGTGGTGAGGACTGTGAGTAGTGGTCAGTGTTGGGAATGCTTGTGAGGAATGTGCGCGTTGGTCAGTGGGTATGGTGGTGGGGACTGTGAGTGGTGGTCAGTGTTGGGAATCGTGGTGAAGACTGTGAGTAGTGGTAAGTGTTGGGAATGGTGGTTAGGACTCTGAGTGGTGGTCAGTGGGAATGGTGGTGCGGACTGTGAGTGGTGGTCACTGTTGGCAATGGTGTTGAGGTCTGTGAGTAGTGGTCTGTGTTGTGAATGGTGGTGAGGTCTGTGAGTGGTGCTCAGTGTTGGGAATGATGGTGAGGACTGAGTGTAGTGGTGAGTGTTGGGAATGGTGGTGAGGACTATGAGTATTGGTCAGTGTTGAGAATGGTGGTGAGGACTCTGAGTAGTGGTCAGTGTTGGGAATGGTGGTGAGGACTGTGAATACTGGTCAGTGTTCGGAATGGTGGTGAGAACTTTGTGCAGTGGTCGGTGTTCGGAACGGTGGTGAGGACTGCGTACTGGTGGTCGGTGTTGGGAATGGTGGTGAGGAATAAGATTAGTGGTCAGTGTTGGGAATGGTGGTGAGGAATGTGAGTGGTGGTAAGTGATGGGAATGGTTGTGAGGACTGTGAGTGGTGGTCAGTGGGAATGGTGGTGTGGACTGTGAGTGGTGGTCAGTGTTGGGAAAGGTGGGGAGGACTGTGAGTAGTAGTCAGTGTTGGGAACGGTGGTGAGAAATGTGAGAAGTGGTCAGTGTTGGGAATGGTGGTGAGGACTGTGAGTAGTGGTCAGTGTTGGGAATGGTGTTGAGGAATTTGTGCCATGGTCAGTGTTGGGAATGGTCTTGAGGACTTTTAGTAGTGGTCAGTGTTGGGAATGGTGGTGAGGACTTTGTACAGTGGTCAGGGTTCGGAACGGTGGTGAGGACTGAGTATGGTGGTCGGTGTTGGGAATGGTGGTGAGGACTAAGATTAGTGGTCAGTGTTGGGAATGGTGGTGAGGAATGTGAGTGGTGGTCAGTGATGGGAATGGTTGTGAGGACTGTGAGTGGTGGTCAGTGGGAATGGTGGTGTGGACTGTGAGTGGTGGTCAGTGTTGGGAATGGTGGGGAGGACTGTGAGTAGTAGTCAGTGTTGGGAACGGTGGTGAGAAATGTGAGAAGTGCTCAGTGTTGGGAATGGAGGTAAGGACTGTGAGTGGTGGTCAGTGTTGGGAATGGTGTTGAGGAATTTGTGCCATGGTCAGTGTTGGGAATGGTCTTGAGGACTGTGAGTAGTGGTCAGTGTTGGGAATGGTGGTGAGGAATTTGTGCAGTGGTCAGTGTTCGGAACGGTGGTGAGGAGTGCGTATGGTGGTCGGTGTTGGGAATGGTGGTGAACACTAAGATTAGTGGTCAGTGTTGGGAATGGTGGTGAGAAATGTGAGTGGTGGTCAGTGATGGGAATGGTTGTGAGGACTGTGAGTGGTTGTCAGTGGGAATGGTGGTGCGGACAGCTAGTAGAAGTCACTGTTAGGAATGGTGGTGACGACTGTGAGTAGTGGACAGTGTTGGGAATGGTTGTGAGGACTGTGACTGGTGGTCAGTGTTGGGAATGGTGGTGAGGACTGTGAGTAGAAGTCAGTGTTGGGAATGGTTGTGAGGACTGTGAATAGAGGTTAGTGTTGGGAATAGTGGTGAGAACTGTGAGTGGTGGTCAGTGTTGGGAATGGTGGTGAGGACTTGTGCAGTGGTCAGTGCTCAGAACGGTGGTGAGGACTGTGTATGGTGGTCGGTGTTGGGAATGGTGTTGAGGACTGTGAGTGTTGGTCAGTTTTGGGAATGGCTGTGAGGACTGTGATTAGTGGTCAGTATTGGGAATTGTGGTGAGGACTCTGAGTGGTTGTCAGTGTAGGGAATGGTGGCGAGGACTGTGAGTAGTGGTCAGTGTAGGGAATGGTGGTGAGGACTGTGAGTGGTGGTCAGTGTTGGGAATCGTGGTGTGGACTGTGAGTAGTGGTCAGTGTTGGGAATGGTGGTTAGGAATGTGAGTGGTGGTCAGTTTTGGGAATGGTTGTGAGGACCGTGAGTAGTGGTCAGTATTGGGAATGGTGGTGAGGACTGTGATCAGTGGTCAGTGTTGGGATTGGTGGTGAGGACTTTGTGCCATTGTCAGTGTGAGGAATGTTTGTGATTGCTGTTAGTAGTGGTCAATGTTGGGAATGGTGGTGAGGACTGTGAGTAGTGGTCAGTGTTGGGAATGGTAGTGAAGACTGTGAGTGGTGGTCAGTGGGAATTGTGGTGAGGACTGTGAGTGCTGGTCAGTGTTGGGAATGGTGGTGAAGACTGTGAGTATTGGTCAGTGTTGGGAATGGTGGTGAGGACTGTGAGTAGTGGTCAGTGTTGGGAATGGTTTTTAGGACTTTGAATGGTTGTCAGTGGGAATGGTGGTGTGGACTGTGAGTGATGGTCAGTGTTGGGAATGGTGGCGAGGATTCTGAGTAGTGGTCAGTGTTGTGAATTATGGTGAGGACTGTGAGTGGTGGTCCGTGTTTGGAATGGTGGTGAAGACTGTGAGTGGTAGTCAGTGTTGGGAATGGTGGTGAGGACTGTGAGAAGTGGTCATTGTTGGGAATGGTGGTGAGGACTGTGAGTAGTGGTCAGTGTTGGGAATCGTGGTGAGGACTGTGAGTGTTGGTCAGTGTTGGGAATGGTGGTGAGGGCTGTGAGTAGTGGTCAGTGTTGGGAATGGTGGTGAGGACTGTGAGTAGTGGTCAGTGTTGGGAATGGTGGTGAGGACTGTGTATCGTGGTCGGTGTTTGGAATGGTGGTGAGGACTATGGGTGGTGGTCAGTTTTGGGAATGGTTGTGAGAACTGCGAGTAGTGGTCAGTATTGGGAATCGTGGTGAGGACTGTGAATAGAGGTCACTGTAGGGAATGGTGGTGAGGACTGTGAGTGTTGGTCAGTGTTGTGAATGGTGGAGAGGACTGTGAGTGGTTCTCAGTGTTGGGAATGGTGGTGAGGGCTGTGTGTAGTGGTCAGTCTTGGGAATGGTTGGAAGAACTGTGAGTAGTGGTCAGTATTGGGAATGGTGGTGAGGACTGTGAGTGGTGGTCACTGTTGGGAATCGTGGTGAGGACTGTTAGTGGTGGTCAGTGTTGGGAATGGTGGTTAGGACTGTGAGTGGTGGTCAGTTTTGGGAATGGTTGTGAGCACTGTGAGTAGTGGTCAGTATTATGAATGGTGGTGAGGACTGTAATTAATGGTCAGTGTTGGGAATGGTGGTGAGGACTTTGAGTAGTGTTCAGTGTTGGGAATGGTGGTGAGGACTGTGAGTACAGGTCAGTGTTGGGAATGGTGGTGAGGACTGTGATTAGAGGTCAGTGTTGGGAATGGTGGTGAGGACTGTGAATAGAGGTCACTGTAGGGAATGGTGGTGAGGACTGTGAGTGTTGGTCAGTGTTGTGAATGGTGGAGAGGACTGTGAGTGGTTGTCAGTGTTGGGAATGGTGGTGAGGACTGTGAGTAGTGGTCAGTGTTGGGAATGCTTGTGAGGAATGTGCGCGTTGGTCAGTGGGTATGGTGGTGAGGACTGTGAGTGGTGGTCAGTTTTGGAAATGGTGGTGAGGACTGTGAATACTGGTCAGTGTTCGGAATGGTGGTGAGAACTTTGTGCAGTGGTCGGTGTTCGGAACGGTGGTGAGGACTGCGTACTGGTGGTCGGTGTTGGGAATGGTGGTGAGGAATAAGATTAGTGGTCAGTGTTGGGAATGGTGGTGAGGAATGTGAGTGGTGGTAAGTGATGGGAATGGTTGTGAGGACTGTGAGTGGTGGTCAGTGGGAATGGTGGTGTGGACTGTGAGTGGTGGTCAGTGTTGGGAAAGGTGGGGAGGACTGTGAGTAGTAGTCAGTGTTGGGAACGGTGGTGAGAAATGTGAGAAGTGGTCAGTGTTGGGAATGGTGGTGAGGACTGTGAGTAGTGGTCAGTGTTGGGAATGGTGTTGAGGAATTTGTGCCATGGTCAGTGTTGGGAATGGTCTTGAGGACTTTTAGTAGTGGTCAGTGTTGGGAATGGTGGTGAGGACTTTGTACAGTGGTCAGGGTTCGGAACGGTGGTGAGGACTGAGTATGGTGGTCGGTGTTGGGAATGGTGGTGAGGACTAAGATTAGTGGTCAGTGTTGGGAATGGTGGTGAGGAATGTGAGTGGTGGTCAGTGATGGGAATGGTTGTGAGGACTGTGAGTGGTGGTCAGTGGGAATGGTGGTGTGGACTGTGAGTGGTGGTCAGTGTTGGGAATGGTGGGGAGGACTGTGAGTAGTAGTCAGTGTTGGGAACGGTGGTGAGAAATGTGAGAAGTGCTCAGTGTTGGGAATGGAGGTAAGGACTGTGAGTGGTGGTCAGTGTTGGGAATGGTGTTGAGGAATTTGTGCCATGGTCAGTGTTGGGAATGGTCTTGAGGACTGTGAGTAGTGGTCAGTGTTGGGAATGGTGGTGAGGAATTTGTGCAGTGGTCAGTGTTCGGAACGGTGGTGAGGAGTGCGTATGGTGGTCGGTGTTGGGAATGGTGGTGAACACTAAGATTAGTGGTCAGTGTTGGGAATGGTGGTGAGAAATGTGAGTGGTGGTCAGTGATGGGAATGGTTGTGAGGACTGTGAGTGGTTGTCAGTGGGAATGGTGGTGCGGACAGCTAGTAGAAGTCACTGTTGGGAATGGTGGTGACGACTGTGAGTAGTGGACAGTGTTGGGAATGGTTGTGAGGACTGTGACTGGTGGTCAGTGTTGGGAATGGTGGTGAGGACTGTGAGTAGAAGTCAGTGTTGGGAATGGTTGTGAGGACTGTGAATAGAGGTTAGTGTTGGGAATAGTGGTGAGAACTGTGAGTGGTGGTCAGTGTTGGGAATGGTGGTGAGGACTTGTGCAGTGGTCAGTGCTCAGAACGGTGGTGAGGACTGTGTATGGTGGTCGGTGTTGGGAATGGTGTTGAGGACTGTGAGTGTTGGTCAGTTTTGGGAATGGCTGTGAGGACTGTGATTAGTGGTCAGTATTGGGAATTGTGGTGAGGACTCTGAGTGGTTGTCAGTGTAGGGAATGGTGGCGAGGACTGTGAGTAGTGGTCAGTGTAGGGAATGGTGGTGAGGACTGTGAGTGGTGGTCAGTGTTGGGAATCGTGGTGTGGACTGTGAGTAGTGGTCAGTGTTGGGAATGGTGGTTAGGAATGTGAGTGGTGGTCAGTTTTGGGAATGGTTGTGAGGACCGTGAGTAGTGGTCAGTATTGGGAATGGTGGTGAGGACTGTGATCAGTGGTCAGTGTTGGGATTGGTGGTGAGGACTTTGTGCCATTGTCAGTGTGAGGAATGTTTGTGATTGCTGTTAGTAGTGGTCAATGTTGGGAATGGTGGTGAGGACTGTGAGTAGTGGTCAGTGTTGGGAATGGTAGTGAAGACTGTGAGTGGTGGTCAGTGGGAATTGTGGTGAGGACTGTGAGTGCTGGTCAGTGTTGGGAATGGTGGTGAAGACTGTGAGTATTGGTCAGTGTTGGGAATGGTGGTGAGGACTGTGAGTAGTGGTCAGTGTTGGGAATGGTTTTTAGGACTTTGAATGGTTGTCAGTGGGAATGGTGGTGTGGACTGTGAGTGATGGTCAGTGTTGGGAATGGTGGCGAGGATTCTGAGTAGTGGTCAGTGTTGTGAATTATGGTGAGGACTGTGAGTGGTGGTCCGTGTTTGGAATGGTGGTGAAGACTGTGAGTGGTAGTCAGTGTTGGGAATGGTGGTGAGGACTGTGAGAAGTGGTCATTGTTGGGAATGGTGGTGAGGACTGTGAGTAGTGGTCAGTGTTGGGAATCGTGGTGAGGACTGTGAGTGTTGGTCAGTGTTGGGAATGGTGGTGAGGGCTGTGAGTAGTGGTCAGTGTTGGGAATGGTGGTGAGGACTGTGAGTAGTGGTCAGTGTTGGGAATGGTGGTGAGGACTGTGTATCGTGGTCGGTGTTTGGAATGGTGGTGAGGACTATGGGTGGTGGTCAGTTTTGGGAATGGTTGTGAGAACTGCGAGTAGTGGTCAGTATTGGGAATCGTGGTGAGGACTGTGAATAGAGATCACTGTAGGGAATGGTGGTGAGGACTGTGAGTGTTGGTCAGTGTTGTGAATGGTGGAGAGGACTGTGAGTGGTTCTCAGTGTTGGGAATGGTGGTGAGGGCTGTGTGTAGTGGTCAGTCTTGGGAATGGTTGGAAGAACTGTGAGTAGTGGTCAGTATTGGGAATGGTGGTGAGGACTGTGAGTGGTGGTCACTGTTGGGAATCGTGGTGAGGACTGTTAGTGGTGGTCAGTGTTGGGAATGGTGGTTAGGACTGTGAGTGGTGGTCAGTTTTGGGAATGGTTGTGAGCACTGTGAGTAGTGGTCAGTATTATGAATGGTGGTGAGGACTGTAATTAATGGTCAGTGTTGGGAATGGTGGTGAGGACTTTGAGTAGTGTTCAGTGTTGGGAATGGTGGTGAGGACTGTGAGTACAGGTCAGTGTTGGGAATGGTGGTGAGGACTGTGATTAGAGGTCAGTGTTGGGAATGGTGGTGAGGACTGTGAATAGAGGTCACTGTAGGGAATGGTGGTGAGGACTGTGAGTGTTGGTCAGTGTTGTGAATGGTGGAGAGGACTGTGAGTGGTTGTCAGTGTTGGGAATGGTGGTGAGGACTGTGAGTAGTGGTCAGTGTTGGGAATGCTTGTGAGGAATGTGCGCGTTGGTCAGTGGGTATGGTGGTGAGGACTGTGAGTGGTGGTCAGTGTTGGGAATCGTGGTGAAGACTGAGTAGTGGTAAGTGTTGGGAATGGTGGTTAGGACTCTGAGTGGTGGTCAGTGGGAATGGTGGTGAGGACTGAGTGTAGTGGTGAGTATTGGGAATGGTTGTGAGGACTATGAGTATTGGTCAGTGTTGAGAATGGTGGTGAGGACTCTGAGTAGTGGTCAGTGCTGGGAATGGTAGTGAGGAATGTGAGTGGTGGTCATTGTTGGGAATGGTGGTGAGTACTTTGAGTCATGGTCAGTGTTGTGAATGGTGGTGAGGACTGTGAGTGGTAGTCAGTGTTGGGAATGGTAAAGGAATGTGAGTAGTGGTCAAATGTTGGGAATGTTGGTGAGGACTTTGTGCCATGGTCAGTGTTACGAATGATGGTGAGGGCTGTGCGTGGTGGTTGGTGTTGAGAATGTTAGTGAGGACTGTGACTGTTGGTCAGTTTTCGGAATGGTGGTGAGGACTGTGAATACTGGTCAGTTTTGGGAATGGTGGTGAGGACTGTGCGTGGTGGTCTGTGTTGGGAATGGTTGTGAGTACTGTGAGTGGTGGTCAGTGTTGCAAATGGTAGTGAGGACTGTGAGTGGTGGTCAGTTTTGGGAATGGTGGTGAGCACTTTGAGTAGTGGTCAGTGTTGGGAATGGGGGTGAGGACTGTGATTAGTGGTCAGTGTTGGGAATAGTGGTGAGGACTGTGAGTAGTGGTCAGTGTTGGGAATGATGGTGAGGACAGTGAGTGGTGGTCAGTGGTAATGGCGGTGAGGACTGTGAGTGGTGGTCAGTGTTGAGAATGGTGGGGAGGACAGTGACTAGTTGTCAGTGTCGGGAATGGTGGTGAGGACTGTGAGTAGTTGTCAGTGTTGGGAATGGTGGTGAGGACTGTGAGTGGTGGTCAGTGTTGGGAATGCTGGTTAGGTCTGTGAGTAGTGGTCAGTGTTGGGAATGGTGGTGAGGACTGTGAGTAGTGGTCAGTGTTGGGAATGATGGTGAGGACTGTGAGTGGTGGTCAGTTTTCGGAATGGTTGTGAGGGCTGTGAGTAGTGGTCAGTATTGGGAATGGTGGTGAGGACTGTGAGTGGTCGTCAGTTTTGGGAATGGTGGCGAGGAATGTGAGTAGTGGTCAGTGGGTATGGTGGTGAGCACTGTGAGTGGCGGTCACTGTTGGGAATCGTGGCGTGGACTGTGAGTAGCGGTCCGTGTTGGGAATGGTGGTTAGGACTGTGAGTGGTGGTCAGTTTTGGGAATGGTCGTGAGGACTGTGAGTAGTGGTCAGTATTAGGTATGGTGGTGAGGACTGTAATTAGTGGTCAGTGTTGGGAATGGTGGTGAGGACTTTGAGTAGTGGTCAGTGTTGTGAATGGTGGTGAGGACTGTGAGTAGAGGTCAGTGTTGGGAATGCTGGTGAGGACTTTGAGCAGTGTTCAGTGTTGGGAATGGTGGTGAGGACTGTGAGTAGACGTCAGTGTTGGGAATGGTGGTGAGGACTGTGAATAGACGCACTGTAGGGAATGGTTGTGAGGACTGTGAGTGGTGGGCTGTGTTGGGAATGATGGTGTGGACTGTGAGTAGTGGTCAGTGTTTGGAATGGTGGTGACGCATGCGATTAGTGGTCAGTGTTGGGAATGGTGGTGAGGAATTCAAGTAGTGGTCAGTGTTGGGAATGGTGGTGAAGACTGTGAGTGGTGGACACTGAGAATGGTGGTGAGGACTGTGAGTGGTGGTCAGTGTTGGGAATGGTGGTCAGGACTTTGTGTAGTGGTCAGTGTTGGGAATGGTTTTTAGGACTTTGAGTGGTGGTCAGTGGGAATGGTGGTGTGGACTGTGAGTGATGGTCAGTGTTGGGAATGGTGGCGAGGATTCTGAGTAGTGGTCAGTGTTGTGAATCGTGGTGAGGACTGTGAATGGTGGTCTGTGTTGGGAATGGTGGTGAGGACTGTGAGTGGTAGTCAGTGTTGGGAATGGTGGTGAGGACTGTGAGTGGTGGTCAGTGTTGGGAATGGTGGTGAGGGCTGTGAGTAGTGATCAGTGTTCGGAATGGTGGTGAGGACTGTGAGTAGTGGTCAGTGTTGGGAATGGTGGTGAGAACTTTGTGCAGTGGTCAGCGTTGGGAACAGTGGTGTGGAATGTGTATCGTGGTCGGTGTTTGGAATGGTGGTGAGGACTATGAGTGGTGGACAGTCTTGGGAATGGTTGGAAGAACTGTGAGTAGTGGTCAGTATTGGGAATGGTGGTGAGGACTGTGAGTGGTGGTCAGTGTTGGGAATCCTGGTGAGGACTGTGAGTGTTGGTCAGTGTTGGGAATGGTGGGGAGGACTGACTAGTGGTCAGTGTTGTGAATGGTGGTGTGGACTGTGAGTGGTGGTCAGTGTTGGGAATGGTGGTGAGGACTGTGAGTAGTAGTCAGTGTTGGGAACGGTGGTGAGAAATGTGAGAAGTGGTCAGTGTTGGGAATGGTGGTGAGGACTGTGAGTAGTGGTCAGTGTTGGGAATGGTGTTGAGGAATTTGTGCCATGGTCAGTGTTGGGAATGGTGTTGAGGACTGTGAGTAGTGGTCAGTGTTGGGAATGGTGGTGAGGACTTTGTGCAGTGGTCAGTGTTCTGAACGATGGTGAGGACTGCGTATGGTGGTCGGTGTTGGGAATGGTGGTGAGGACTAAGATTAGTGGTCAGTGTTGGGAATGGTGGTGAGGAATGTGAGTGGTGGTCAGTGATGGGAATGGTTGTGAGGACTGTGAGTGGTGGTCAGTGGGAATGGTGGTGCGGACAGTGAGTAGAGGTCACTGTTGGGAATGGTGGTGAGGACTGTGAGTAGTGGTCAGTGTTGGGAATGGTTGTGAGGACTGTGACTGGTGGTCACTGGGAATGGTGGTGAGGACTGTGAGTAGTGGTCAGTGCTGGGAACAGTGGTGAGGACGGTGAGTTGTGGTCAGTGTTGGGAATGCTGGTTAGAACTGTGAGTAGTGGTCAGTGTCGGGAATGGTGTTGAGGACTGTGAGTAGTGGTCAGTGTAGGGAATGGTGGTGAGGACTTTGTGCACTGGTCAGTGTTCGGAACGGTGGTGAGGACTGTTTATGGTGGTCGGTGTTGCGAATGGTGGTGAGGACTGTGAGTGGTGGTCAGTTTTGGGAATGGTTGTGAGGACTGTGAGTAGTGGTCAGTATTGGGAATGGTGGTGAGGATTTTGAGTAGTGGTCAGTGTTAGGAATGGTGGTGAGGACTGTGACTAGAGATCTGTGTTGGGAATGGTGGTGAGGACTTTGAATAGAGGTCAGTGATGGGAATGGTGGTGAGGTCTGTGATTAGAGGTCAGTGTAGGGAATGGTGGTGAGGACTGTGAGTGGTGGTCAGTTTTGGGAATGGTGCTGATGACTGTGAGTGGTGGTCAGTGTGGGAACGTTGCTGAGGGTTGTGAGCAGTGGTCGGTTTTGGGAATGGTGGTGAGGACTGTGATTAGTGGTCAGTGTTGGGAATGGTGGTGAGGACTGTGAGTAGTGGTCAGTGTTGGGAATGGTAGTGAAGACTGTGAGTGGTGGTCAGTGGGAATTGTGGTGAGGACTGTGAGTGCTGGTCAGTGTTTGGAATGTTGTTGAGGTCTGTGAGTAGTGGTCAGTGTTGGAAATGGTGGTGAGGACTTTATGCAGTGGTCAGTGTTCTGAACGGTGTTGAGGACTGTGTATGGCGGTCGGTGTTGGGAATGGTGATGTGGACTGTGAGTGGTGGTCAGTGTTGGGAATCGTGGTGAGCACTGTGATTAGTGGTCAGTGTTGTGAATGGTGGTGAGGACTGTGAGTGGTGGTCGGTGTTGGGAATGGTGGTGAGGACTGTGAGCGGTAGTCAGTGGGAATTGTGGTGAGGACTGTGAGTGCTGGTCAGTGTTGGGAATGGTGGTGAGGACTGTGAGTGTTGGTCAGTGTTGGGAATGGTGGGGAGGACTGACTAGTGGTCAGTGTTGTGAATGGTGGTGTGGACTGTGAGTGGTGGTCAGTGTTGGGAATGGTGGTGAGGACTGTGAGTAGTAGTCAGTGTTGGGAACGGTGGTGAGAAATGTGAGAAGTGGTCAGTGTTGGGAATGGTGGTGAGGACTGTGAGTAGTGGTCAGTGTTGGGAATGGTGTTGAGGAATTTGTGCCATGGTCAGTGTTGGGAATGGTGTTGAGGACTGTGAGTAGTGGTCAGTGTTGGGAATGGTGGTGAGGACTTTGTGCAGTGGTCAGTGTTCGGAACGATGGTGAGGACTGCGTATGGTGGTCGGTGTTGGGAATGGTGGTGAGGACTAAGATTAGTGGTCAGTGTTGGGAATGGTGGTGAGGAATGTGAGTGGTGGTCAGTGATGGGAATGGTTGTGAGGACTGTGACTGGTGGTCACTGGGAATGGTGGTGAGGACTGTGAGTAGTGGTCAGTGCTGGGAACAGTGGTGAGGACGGTGAGTTGTGGTCAGTGTTGGGAATGCTGGTTAGAACTGTGAGTAGTGGTCAGTGTAGGGAATGGTGGTGAGGACTTTGTGCACTGGTCAGTGTTCGGAACGGTGGTGAGGACTGTTTATGGTGGTCGGTGTTGCGAATGGTGGTGAGGACTGTGAGTGGTGGTCAGTTTTGGGAATGGTTGTGAGGACTGTGAGTAGTGGTCAGTATTGGGAATGGTGGTGAGGATTTTGAGTAGTGGTCAGTGTTAGGAATGGTGGTGAGGACTGTGACTAGAGATCTGTGTTGGGAATGGTGGTGAGGACTTTGAATAGAGGTCAGTGATGGGAATGGTGGTGAGGTCTGTGATTAGAGGTCAGTGTAGGGAATGGTGGTGAGGACTGTGAGTGGTGGTCAGTTTTGGGAATGGTGCTGATGACTGTGAGTGGTGGTCAGTGTGGGAACGTTGCTGAGGGTTGTGAGCAGTGGTCAGTGTTGGGAATGATGGTGAGGACTGTGAGTCGTGGTCTGTGGGAATGGTGGTGAGGAGTTTAAGTGGTGGTAAGTGTTGTGAATGGTGGTGAGGACTGTGAGTGGTGGTCGGTTTTGGGGATGGTGGTGAGGACTGTGAGCGGTAGTCAGTGTTGGGAACGGTGGTGAGGACTGTGAGTAGTGGTCAGTGTTGGGAATGTTGGTGAGGACTGTGATTAGTGGTCAGTGTTGGGAATGGTGGTGAGGACTGTGAGTAGTGGTCAGTGTTGGGAATGGTAGTGAAGACTGTGAGTGGTGGTCAGTGTTTGGAATGTTGTTGAGGTCTGTGAGTAGTGGTCAGTGTTGGAAATGGTGGTGAGGACTTTCTGCAGTGGTCAGTGTTCTGAACGGTGGTGAGGACTGTGTATGGTGGTCGGTGTTGGGAATGGTGGTGAGTACTGTGAGTGGTGGTCAGTGTTGGGAATCGTTGTGAGCACTGTGAGTAGTGGTCAGTGTTGGGAATGGTGGTTAGGAC
Source organism: Mobula birostris (assembly GCF_030028105.1). Classification (NCBI taxonomy): domain Eukaryota; kingdom Metazoa; phylum Chordata; class Chondrichthyes; order Myliobatiformes; family Myliobatidae; genus Mobula; species Mobula birostris. The sequence goes on from NW_027278366.1 coordinate 216,181, forward strand.
GGTGTGTGTGGTCAGTATTGGGAATGGTGGTGAGGACTGTGATTAGTGGTCAGTGTTGGGAATGGTGGTGACGATTTTGTGTAGTGGTCAGTGTTAGGAATGGTGGTGAGGACTGTGACTAGAGGTCAGTGTTGGGAATGGTGGCGAGGATTCTGAGTAGTGGTCAGTGTTGTGAATGGTGGTGAGGACTGTGAGTGGTGGTCCGTGTTTGGAATGGTGGTGAAGACTGTGAGTGGTAGTCAGTGTTGGGAATGGTGGTGAGGACTGTGAGAAGTGGTCATTGTTGGGAATGGTGGTGAGGACTGTGAGTACTGGTCAGTGTTGGGAATCGTGGTGAGCACTGTGAGTGGTGGTCAGTGTTGCGAATGGTGGTGAGGGCTGTGAGTAGTGGTCAGTGTTGGGAATGGTGGTGAGGACTGTGAGTAGTGGTCAGTGTTGGGAATGGTGGTGAGGACTTTGTGCAGTGGTCAGCGTTGGGAACGGTGGTGAGGACTGTGTATCGTGGTCGGTGTTTGGAATGGTGGTGAGGACTATGAGTGGTGGTCTGTTTTGGGAATGGTTGTGAGAACTGCGAGTAGTGGTCAGTATTGGGAATGGTGGTGAGGACTTTGAGTAGTGGTCAGTATTATGAATGGTGGTGAGAACTGTAATTAGTGGTCAGTGTTGGGAATGGTGGTGAGGACTTTGGGAAGTGTTCAGTTTTGGGAATGGTGGTGAGGACTGTGAATAGAGGTCACTGTAGGGAATGGTGGTGAGGACTGTGAGTGTTGGTCAGTGTTGTGAATGGTGGTGAGGACTGTGAGTGGTAGTCGGTGTTGGGAATGGTGGAGAGGACTGTGAGTGGTTGTCAGTGTTGGTAATGGTGGTGAGGACTGTGAGTAGTGGTCAGTGTTGGGAATGCTTGTGAGGAATGTGCGCGTTGGTCAGTGGGTATGGTGGTGGGGACTGTGAGTGGTGGTCAGTGTTGGGAATCGTGGTGAAGACTGTGAGTAGTGGTAAGTGTTGGGAATGGTGGTTAGGACTCTGAGTGGTGGTCAGTGGGAATGGTGGTGCGGACTGTGAGTGGTGGTCACTGTTGGCAATGGTGTTGAGGTCTGTGAGTAGTGGTCTGTGTTGTGAATGGTGGTGAGGTCTGTGAGTGGTGCTCAGTGTTGGGAATGATGGTGAGGACTGAGTGTAGTGGTGAGTGTTGGGAATGGTGGTGAGGACTATGAGTATTGGTCAGTGTTGAGAATGGTGGTGAGGACTCTGAGTAGTGGTCAGTGTTGGGAATGGAAGTGAGGACTGTGAGTGGTGGTCAATGTTGGGAATGGTGGTGAGGATTGTCATTGGTGGTCAGTTTTGGGAATGGCTGTAAGGAATGTGAGTAGTGGTCAGTGTTGGGAATGGTGGTGAGGACTGTGAGTGGTGGTCAATGTTGCGAATGGTGGTGAGGACTTTGAGTCATGGTCTGTGTTGTGAATGGTGGTGAGGACTGTGAGTGGTAGTCAGAGTTGGGAATGGTGGCGAAAACTGTGAGTTGTGGTCAGTATTGGGAATGGTAGTAGGAATGTGAGTAGTGGTCAAATGTTGGGAATGTTGGTGAGGACTTTGTGCCATGGTCAGTGTTACGAATGATGGTGAGGGCTGTGCATGGTGGTCGGTGTTGGGAATGTTAGTGAGGACTGTGACTGTTGGTCAGTTTTGGGAATGGTGGTGAGGACTGTGAATACTGGTCAGTGTTCGGAATGGTGGTGAGAACTTTGTGCAGTGGTCGGTGTTCGGAACGGTGGTGAGGACTGCGTACTGGTGGTCGGTGTTGGGAATGGTGGTGAGGAATAAGATTAGTGGTCAGTGTTGGGAATGGTGGTGAGGAATGTGAGTGGTGGTAAGTGATGGGAATGGTTGTGAGGACTGTGAGTGGTGGTCAGTGGGAATGGTGGTGTGGACTGTGAGTGGTGGTCAGTGTTGGGAAAGGTGGGGAGGACTGTGAGTAGTAGTCAGTGTTGGGAACGGTGGTGAGAAATGTGAGAAGTGGTCAGTGTTGGGAATGGTGGTGAGGACTGTGAGTAGTGGTCAGTGTTGGGAATGGTGTTGAGGAATTTGTGCCATGGTCAGTGTTGGGAATGGTCTTGAGGACTTTTAGTAGTGGTCAGTGTTGGGAATGGTGGTGAGGACTTTGTACAGTGGTCAGGGTTCGGAACGGTGGTGAGGACTGAGTATGGTGGTCGGTGTTGGGAATGGTGGTGAGGACTAAGATTAGTGGTCAGTGTTGGGAATGGTGGTGAGGAATGTGAGTGGTGGTCAGTGATGGGAATGGTTGTGAGGACTGTGAGTGGTGGTCAGTGGGAATGGTGGTGTGGACTGTGAGTGGTGGTCAGTGTTGGGAATGGTGGGGAGGACTGTGAGTAGTAGTCAGTGTTGGGAACGGTGGTGAGAAATGTGAGAAGTGCTCAGTGTTGGGAATGGAGGTAAGGACTGTGAGTGGTGGTCAGTGTTGGGAATGGTGTTGAGGAATTTGTGCCATGGTCAGTGTTGGGAATGGTCTTGAGGACTGTGAGTAGTGGTCAGTGTTGGGAATGGTGGTGAGGAATTTGTGCAGTGGTCAGTGTTCGGAACGGTGGTGAGGAGTGCGTATGGTGGTCGGTGTTGGGAATGGTGGTGAACACTAAGATTAGTGGTCAGTGTTGGGAATGGTGGTGAGAAATGTGAGTGGTGGTCAGTGATGGGAATGGTTGTGAGGACTGTGAGTGGTTGTCAGTGGGAATGGTGGTGCGGACAGCTAGTAGAAGTCACTGTTGGGAATGGTGGTGACGACTGTGAGTAGTGGACAGTGTTGGGAATGGTTGTGAGGACTGTGACTGGTGGTCAGTGTTGGGAATGGTGGTGAGGACTGTGAGTAGAAGTCAGTGTTGGGAATGGTTGTGAGGACTGTGAATAGAGGTTAGTGTTGGGAATAGTGGTGAGAACTGTGAGTGGTGGTCAGTGTTGGGAATGGTGGTGAGGACTTGTGCAGTGGTCAGTGCTCAGAACGGTGGTGAGGACTGTGTATGGTGGTCGGTGTTGGGAATGGTGTTGAGGACTGTGAGTGTTGGTCAGTTTTGGGAATGGCTGTGAGGACTGTGATTAGTGGTCAGTATTGGGAATTGTGGTGAGGACTCTGAGTGGTTGTCAGTGTAGGGAATGGTGGCGAGGACTGTGAGTAGTGGTCAGTGTAGGGAATGGTGGCGAGGACTGTGAGTGGTGGTCAGTGTTGGGAATCGTGGTGTGGACTGTGAGTAGTGGTCAGTGTTGGGAATGGTGGTTAGGAATGTGAGTGGTGGTCAGTTTTGGGAATGGTTGTGAGGACCGTGAGTAGTGGTCAGTATTGGGAATGGTGGTGAGGACTGTGATCAGTGGTCAGTGTTGGGATTGGTGGTGAGGACTTTGTGCCATTGTCAGTGTGAGGAATGTTTGTGATTGCTGTTAGTAGTGGTCAATGTTGGGAATGGTGGTGAGGACTGTGAGTAGTGGTCAGTGTTGGGAATGGTAGTGAAGACTGTGAGTGGTGGTCAGTGGGAATTGTGGTGAGGACTGTGAGTGCTGGTCAGTGTTGGGAATGGTGGTGAAGACTGTGAGTATTGGTCAGTGTTGGGAATGGTGGTGTGGACTGTGAGTGGTGGTCAGTGTTGGGAATGGTGGTGAGGACTGTGAGTAGTGGTCAGTGTTGGGAATGGTTTTTAGGACTTTGAATGGTTGTCAGTGGGAATGATGGTGTGGACTGTGAGTGATGGTCAGTGTTGGGAATGGTGGCGAGGATTCTGAGTAGTGGTCAGTGTTGTGAATTATGGTGAGGACTGTGAGTGGTGGTCCGTGTTTGGAATGGTGGTGAAGACTGTGAGTGGTAGTCAGTGTTGGGAATGGTGGTGAGGACTGTGAGAAGTGGTCATTGTTGGGAATGGTGGTGAGGACTGTGAGTAGTGGTCAGTGTTGGGAATCGTGGTGAGGACTGTGAGTGTTGGTCAGTGTTGGGAATGGTGGTGAGGGCTGTGAGTAGTGGTCAGTGTTGGGAATGGTGGTGAGGACTGTGACTAGAGATCTGTGTTGGGAATGGTGGTGAGGACTTTGAATAGAGGTCAGTGATGGGAATGGTGGTGAGGTCTGTGATTAGAGGTCAGTGTAGGGAATGGTGGTGAGGACTGTGAGTGGTGGTCAGTTTTGGGAATGGTGCTGATGACTGTGAGTGGTGGTCAGTGTGGGAACGTTGCTGAGGGTTGTGAGCAGTGGTCAGTGTTGGGAATGATGGTGAGGACTGTGAGTCGTGGTCTGTGGGAATGGTGGTGAGGAGTTTAAGTGGTGGTAAGTGTTGTGAATGGTGGTGAGGACTGTGAGTGGTGGTCGGTTTTGGGGATGGTGGTGAGGACTGTGAGCGGTAGTCAGTGTTGGGAACGGTGGTGAGGACTGTGAGTAGTGGTCAGTGTTGGGAATGTTGGTGAGGACTGTGATTAGTGGTCAGTGTTGGGAATGGTGGTGAGGACTGTGAGTAGTGGTCAGTGTTGGGAATGGTAGTGAAGACTGTGAGTGGTGGTCAGTGTTTGGAATGTTGTTGAGGTCTGTGAGTAGTGGTCAGTGTTGGAAATGGTGGTGAGGACTTTCTGCAGTGGTCAGTGTTCTGAACGGTGGTGAGGACTGTGTATGGTGGTCGGTGTTGGGAATGGTGGTGAGTACTGTGAGTGGTGGTCAGTGTTGGGAATCGTTGTGAGCACTGTGAGTAGTGGTCAGTGTTGGGAATGGTGGTTAGGACGGTGTGTGTGGTCAGTATTGGGAATGGTGGTGAGGACTGTGATTAGTGGTCAGTGTTGGGAATGGTGGTGACGATTTTGTGTAGTGGTCAGTGTTAGGAATGGTGGTGAGGACTGTGACTAGAGGTCAGTGTTGGGAATGGTGGCGAGGATTCTGAGTAGTGGTCAGTGTTGTGAATGGTGGTGAGGACTGTGAGTGGTGGTCCGTGTTTGGAATGGTGGTGAAGACTGTGAGTGGTAGTCAGTGTTGGGAATGGTGGTGAGGACTGTGAGAAGTGGTCATTGTTGGGAATGGTGGTGAGGACTGTGAGTACTGGTCAGTGTTGGGAATCGTGGTGAGCACTGTGAGTGGTGGTCAGTGTTGCGAATGGTGGTGAGGGCTGTGAGTAGTGGTCAGTGTTGGGAATGGTGGTGAGGACTGTGAGTAGTGGTCAGTGTTGGGAATGGTGGTGAGGACTTTGTGCAGTGGTCAGCGTTGGGAACGGTGGTGAGGACTGTGTATCGTGGTCGGTGTTTGGAATGGTGGTGAGGACTATGAGTGGTGGTCTGTTTTGGGAATGGTTGTGAGAACTGCGAGTAGTGGTCAGTATTGGGAATGGTGGTGAGGACTTTGAGTAGTGGTCAGTATTATGAATGGTGGTGAGAACTGTAATTAGTGGTCAGTGTTGGGAATGGTGGTGAGGACTTTGGGAAGTGTTCAGTTTTGGGAATGGTGGTGAGGACTGTGAATAGAGGTCACTGTAGGGAATGGTGGTGAGGACTGTGAGTGTTGGTCAGTGTTGTGAATGGTGGTGAGGACTGTGAGTGGTAGTCGGTGTTGGGAATGGTGGAGAGGACTGTGAGTGGTTGTCAGTGTTGGTAATGGTGGTGAGGACTGTGAGTAGTGGTCAGTGTTGGGAATGCTTGTGAGGAATGTGCGCGTTGGTCAGTGGGTATGGTGGTGGGGACTGTGAGTGGTGGTCAGTGTTGGGAATCGTGGTGAAGACTGTGAGTAGTGGTAAGTGTTGGGAATGGTGGTTAGGACTCTGAGTGGTGGTCAGTGGGAATGGTGGTGCGGACTGTGAGTGGTGGTCACTGTTGGCAATGGTGTTGAGGTCTGTGAGTAGTGGTCTGTGTTGTGAATGGTGGTGAGGTCTGTGAGTGGTGCTCAGTGTTGGGAATGATGGTGAGGACTGAGTGTAGTGGTGAGTGTTGGGAATGGTGGTGAGGACTATGAGTATTGGTCAGTGTTGAGAATGGTGGTGAGGACTCTGAGTAGTGGTCAGTGTTGGGAATGGAAGTGAGGACTGTGAGTGGTGGTCAATGTTGGGAATGGTGGTGAGGATTGTCATTGGTGGTCAGTTTTGGGAATGGTTGTAAGGAATGTGAGTAGTGGTCAGTGTTGGGAATGGTGGTGAGGACTGTGAGTGGTGGTCAATGTTGCGAATGGTGGTGAGGACTTTGAGTCATGGTCTGTGTTGTGAATGGTGGTGAGGACTGTGAGTGGTAGTCAGAGTTGGGAATGGTGGCGAAAACTGTGAGTTGTGGTCAGTATTGGGAATGGTAGTAGGAATGTGAGTAGTGGTCAAATGTTGGGAATGTTGGTGAGGACTTTGTGCCATGGTCAGTGTTACGAATGATGGTGAGGGCTGTGCATGGTGGTCGGTGTTGGGAATGTTAGTGAGGACTGTGACTGTTGGTCAGTTTTGGGAATGGTGGTGAGGACTGTGAATACTGGTCAGTGTTCGGAATGGTGGTGAGAACTTTGTGCAGTGGTCGGTGTTCGGAACGGTGGTGAGGACTGCGTACTGGTGGTCGGTGTTGGGAATGGTGGTGAGGAATAAGATTAGTGGTCAGTGTTGGGAATGGTGGTGAGGAATGTGAGTGGTGGTAAGTGATGGGAATGGTTGTGAGGACTGTGAGTGGTGGTCAGTGGGAATGGTGGTGTGGACTGTGAGTGGTGGTCAGTGTTGGGAAAGGTGGGGAGGACTGTGAGTAGTAGTCAGTGTTGGGAACGGTGGTGAGAAATGTGAGAAGTGGTCAGTGTTGGGAATGGTGGTGAGGACTGTGAGTAGTGGTCAGTGTTGGGAATGGTGTTGAGGAATTTGTGCCATGGTCAGTGTTGGGAATGGTCTTGAGGACTTTTAGTAGTGGTCAGTGTTGGGAATGGTGGTGAGGACTTTGTACAGTGGTCAGGGTTCGGAACGGTGGTGAGGACTGAGTATGGTGGTCGGTGTTGGGAATGGTGGTGAGGACTAAGATTAGTGGTCAGTGTTGGGAATGGTGGTGAGGAATGTGAGTGGTGGTCAGTGATGGGAATGGTTGTGAGGACTGTGAGTGGTGGTCAGTGGGAATGGTGGTGTGGACTGTGAGTGGTGGTCAGTGTTGGGAATGGTGGGGAGGACTGTGAGTAGTAGTCAGTGTTGGGAACGGTGGTGAGAAATGTGAGAAGTGCTCAGTGTTGGGAATGGAGGTAAGGACTGTGAGTGGTGGTCAGTGTTGGGAATGGTGTTGAGGAATTTGTGCCATGGTCAGTGTTGGGAATGGTCTTGAGGACTGTGAGTAGTGGTCAGTGTTGGGAATGGTGGTGAGGAATTTGTGCAGTGGTCAGTGTTCGGAACGGTGGTGAGGAGTGCGTATGGTGGTCGGTGTTGGGAATGGTGGTGAACACTAAGATTAGTGGTCAGTGTTGGGAATGGTGGTGAGAAATGTGAGTGGTGGTCAGTGATGGGAATGGTTGTGAGGACTGTGAGTGGTTGTCAGTGGGAATGGTGGTGCGGACAGCTAGTAGAAGTCACTGTTGGGAATGGTGGTGACGACTGTGAGTAGTGGACAGTGTTGGGAATGGTTGTGAGGACTGTGACTGGTGGTCAGTGTTGGGAATGGTGGTGAGGACTGTGAGTAGAAGTCAGTGTTGGGAATGGTTGTGAGGACTGTGAATAGAGGTTAGTGTTGGGAATAGTGGTGAGAACTGTGAGTGGTGGTCAGTGTTGGGAATGGTGGTGAGGACTTGTGCAGTGGTCAGTGCTCAGAACGGTGGTGAGGACTGTGTATGGTGGTCGGTGTTGGGAATGGTGTTGAGGACTGTGAGTGTTGGTCAGTTTTGGGAATGGCTGTGAGGACTGTGATTAGTGGTCAGTATTGGGAATTGTGGTGAGGACTCTGAGTGGTTGTCAGTGTAGGGAATGGTGGCGAGGACTGTGAGTAGTGGTCAGTGTAGGGAATGGTGGCGAGGACTGTGAGTGGTGGTCAGTGTTGGGAATCGTGGTGTGGACTGTGAGTAGTGGTCAGTGTTGGGAATGGTGGTTAGGAATGTGAGTGGTGGTCAGTTTTGGGAATGGTTGTGAGGACCGTGAGTAGTGGTCAGTATTGGGAATGGTGGTGAGGACTGTGATCAGTGGTCAGTGTTGGGATTGGTGGTGAGGACTTTGTGCCATTGTCAGTGTGAGGAATGTTTGTGATTGCTGTTAGTAGTGGTCAATGTTGGGAATGGTGGTGAGGACTGTGAGTAGTGGTCAGTGTTGGGAATGGTAGTGAAGACTGTGAGTGGTGGTCAGTGGGAATTGTGGTGAGGACTGTGAGTGCTGGTCAGTGTTGGGAATGGTGGTGAAGACTGTGAGTATTGGTCAGTGTTGGGAATGGTGGTGTGGACTGTGAGTGGTGGTCAGTGTTGGGAATGGTGGTGAGGACTGTGAGTAGTGGTCAGTGTTGGGAATGGTTTTTAGGACTTTGAATGGTTGTCAGTGGGAATGATGGTGTGGACTGTGAGTGATGGTCAGTGTTGGGAATGGTGGCGAGGATTCTGAGTAGTGGTCAGTGTTGTGAATTATGGTGAGGACTGTGAGTGGTGGTCCGTGTTTGGAATGGTGGTGAAGACTGTGAGTGGTAGTCAGTGTTGGGAATGGTGGTGAGGACTGTGAGAAGTGGTCATTGTTGGGAATGGTGGTGAGGACTGTGAGTAGTGGTCAGTGTTGGGAATCGTGGTGAGGACTGTGAGTGTTGGTCAGTGTTGGGAATGGTGGTGAGGGCTGTGAGTAGTGGTCAGTGTTGGGAATGGTGGTGAGGACTGTGAGTAGTGGTCAGTGTTGGGAATGGTGGTGAGGACTGTGTATCGTGGTCGGTGTTTGGAATGGTGGTGAGGACTATGGGTGGTGGTCAGTTTTGGGAATGGTTGTGAGAACTGCGAGTAGTGGTCAGTATTGGGAATCGTGGTGAGGACTGTGAATAGAGGTCACTGTAGGGAATGGTGGTGAGGACTGTGAGTGTTGGTCAGTGTTGTGAATGGTGGAGAGGACTGTGAGTGGTTCTCAGTGTTGGGAATGGTGGTGAGGGCTGTGTGTAGTGGTCAGTCTTGGGAATGGTTGGAAGAACTGTGAGTAGTGGTCAGTATTGGGAATGGTGGTGAGGACTGTGAGTGGTGGTCACTGTTGGGAATCGTGGTGAGGACTGTTAGTGGTGGTCAGTGTTGGGAATGGTGGTTAGGACTGTGAGTGGTGGTCAGTTTTGGGAATGGTTGTGAGCACTGTGAGTAGTGGTCAGTATTATGAATGGTGGTGAGGACTGTAATTAATGGTCAGTGTTGGGAATGGTGGTGAGGACTTTGAGTAGTGTTCAGTGTTGGGAATGGTGGTGAGGACTGTGAGTACAGGTCAGTGTTGGGAATGGTGGTGAGGACTGTGATTAGTGGTCAGTGTTGGGAATGGTGGTGAGGACTGTGAATAGAGGTCACTGTAGGGAATGGTGGTGAGGACTGTGAGTGTTGGTCAGTGTTGTGAATGGTGGAGAGGACTGTGAGTGGTTGTCAGTGTTGGGAATGGTGGTGAGGACTGTGAGTAGTGGTCAGTGTTGGGAATGCTTGTGAGGAATGTGCGCGTTGGTCAGTGGGTATGGTGGTGAGGACTGTGAGTGGTGGTCAGTGTTGGGAATCGTGGTGAAGACTGAGTAGTGGTAAGTGTTGGGAATGGTGGTTAGGACTCTGAGTGGTGGTCAGTGGGAATGGTGGTGAGGACTGAGTGTAGTGGTGAGTATTGGGAATGGTTGTGAGGACTATGAGTATTGGTCAGTGCTGGGAATGGTAGTGAGGAATGTGAGTGGTGGTCATTGTTGGGAATGGTGGTGAGTACTTTGAGTCATGGTCAGTGTTGTGAATGGTGGTGAGGACTGTGAGTGGTAGTCAGTGTTGGGAATGGTAAAGGAATGTGAGTAGTGGTCAAATGTTGGGAATGTTGGTGAGGACTTTGTGCCATGGTCAGTGTTACGAATGATGGTGAGGGCTGTGCGTGGTGGTTGGTGTTGAGAATGTTAGTGAGGACTGTGACTGTTGGTCAGTTTTCGGAATGGTGGTGAGGACTGTGAATACTGGTCAGTTTTGGGAATGGTGGTGAGGACTGTGCGTGGTGGTCTGTGTTGGGAATGGTTGTGAGTACTGTGAGTGGTGGTCAGTGTTGCAAATGGTAGTGAGGACTGTGAGTGGTGGTCAGTTTTGGGAATGGTGGTGAGCACTTTGAGTAGTGGTCAGTGTTGGGAATGGGGGTGAGGACTGTGATTAGTGGTCAGTGTTGGGAATAGTGGTGAGGACTGTGAGTAGTGGTCAGTGTTGGGAATGATGGTGAGGACAGTGAGTGGTGGTCAGTGGTAATGGCGGTGAGGACTGTGAGTGGTGGTCAGTGTTGAGAATGGTGGGGAGGACAGTGACTAGTTGTCAGTGTCGGGAATGGTGGTGAGGACTGTGAGTAGTAGTCAGTGTTGGGAATGGTGGTGAGGACTGTGAGTGGTGGTCAGTGTTGGGAATGCTGGTTAGGTCTGTGAGTAGTGGTCAGTGTTGGGAATGGTGGTGAGGACTGTGAGTAGTGGTCAGTGTTGGGAATGATGGTGAGGACTGTGAGTGGTGGTCAGTTTTCGGAATGGTTGTGAGGGCTGTGAGTAGTGGTCAGTATTGGGAATGGTGGTGAGGACTGTGAGTGGTCGTCAGTTTTGGGAATGGTGGCGAGGAATGTGAGTAGTGGTCAGTGGGTATGGTGGTGAGCACTGTGAGTGGCGGTCACTGTTGGGAATCGTGGCGTGGACTGTGAGTAGCGGTCCGTGTTGGGAATGGTGGTTAGGACTGTGAGTGGTGGTCAATTTTGGGAATGGTCGTGAGGACTGTGAGTAGTGGTCAGTATTAGGTATGGTGGTGAGGACTGTAATTAGTGGTCAGTGTTGGGAATGGTGGTGAGGACTTTGAGTAGTGGTCAGTGTTGTGAATGGTGGTGAGGACTGTGAGTAGAGGTCAGTGTTGGGAATGCTGGTGAGGACTTTGAGCAGTGTTCAGTGTTGGGAATGGTGGTGAGGACTGTGAGTAGACGTCAGTGTTGGGAATGGTGGTGAGGACTGTGAATAGACGCACTGTAGGGAATGGTTGTGAGGACTGTGAGTGGTGGTCTGTGTTGGGAATGATGGTGTGGACTGTGAGTAGTGGTCAGTGTTTGGAATGGTGGTGACGCATGCGATTAGTGGTCAGTGTTGGGAATGGTGGTGAGGAATTCAAGTAGTGGTCAGTGTTGGGAATGGTGGTGAAGACTGTGAGTGGTGGACACTGAGAATGGTGGTGAGGACTGTGAGTGGTGGTCAGTGTTGGGAATGGTGGTCAGGACTTTGTGTAGTGGTCAGTGTTGGGAATGGTTTTTAGGACTTTGAGTGGTGGTCAGTGGGAATGGTGGTGTGGACTGTGAGTGATGGTCAGTGTTGGGAATGGTGGCGAGGATTCTGAGTAGTGGTCAGTGTTGTGAATCGTGGTGAGGACTGTGAATGGTGGTCCGTGTTGGGAATGGTGGTGAGGACTGTGAGTGGTAGTCAGTGTTGGGAATGGTGGTGAGGACTGTGAGTGGTGGTCAGTGTTGGGAATGGTGGTGAGGGCTGTGAGTAGTGATCAGTGTTCGGAATGGTGGTGAGGACTGTGAGTAGTGGTCAGTGTTGGGAATGGTGGTGAGAACTTTGTGCAGTGGTCAGCGTTGGGAACAGTGGTGTGGAATGTGTATCGTGGTCGGTGTTTGGAATGGTGGTGAGGACTATGAGTGGGGGACAGTCTTGGGAATGGTTGGAAGAACTGTGAGTAGTGGTCAGTATTGGGAATGGTGGTGAGGACTGTGAGTGGTGGTCAGTGTTGGGAATCCTGGTGAGGACTGTGAGTAGTGGTCAGTGTTGGGAATGGTGGTTAGGACAGTGAGTGGTGGTCATGTTTGGGAATGGTTGTGAGCACTGTGAGTAGTGGTCAGTATTATGAATGGTGGTGAGGACTGTAATTAGTGGTCAGTGTTGGGAATGGTTTTGAGGACTTTGAGTAGTGTTCAGTTTTGGGAATGGTGGTGAGGAATGTGAGTAGTGGTCATTGTTGGGAATGGTGGTGAGGACTGTGAGTGGTGGTCAATGTTGCAAATGGTGGTGAGGACTTTGAGTCATGGTCAGTGTTGTGAATGGTGGTGAGGACTGTGAGTGGTAGTCGGTGTTGGGAATGGTGGTGAGGACTGTGAGTTGTGTTCGGTGTTGGGAATGGTGGTGAGGACTTTGAGTGGTAGTCAGTGTTGGGAATGGTGGCGAGGACTGTGAGTAGTGGTCAGTGTTGGGAATTGTAGTGAGGCTTTTGAGTGTTGGTCAGTTTTCGGAATGGTGGTGAGGACTGTGAATACTGGTCAGTGTTGGGAATGGTGGTGAGGACTGTGCGTGGTGGTCGGTGTTGGGAATGGCTGTGAGGACTGTGAGTGGTGGTCAGTGTTGCAAATGGTAGTGAGGACTGTGTGTGGTGGTCAGTTTTGGGAATGGTGGTGAGCACTGTGAGTAGCGGTCAGTGTTGGGAATGGGTGTGAGGACTGTGATTAGTGGTCAGTGTTGGGAATGGGGGTGAGGACTGTGATTAGTGGTCAGTGTTGGGAATAGTGGTAAGGACTGTGAGTAGTGGTCAGTGTTGGGAATGATGGTGAGGACAGTGAGTGGTGGTCAGTGGTAATGGCGGTGAGGACTGTGAGTGGTGGTCAGTGTTGAGAATGGTGGGGAGGACAGTGACTAGTTGTCAGTGTCGGGAATGGTGGTGAGGACTGTGAGTAGTAGTCAGTGTTGGGAATGGTGGTGAGGACTGTGAGTGGTGGTCAGTGTTGGGAATGCTGGTTAGGTCTGTGAGTAGTGGTCAGTGTCGAGAATGGTGGTGAGGACTGTGAGTAGTGGTCAGTGTTGGGAATGATGGTGAGGACTGTGAGTGGTGGTCAGTTTTCGGAATGGTTGTGAGGACTGTGAGTAGTGGTCAGTATTGGGAATGGTGGTGAGGACTGTGAGTGGTCGTCAGTTTTGGGAATGGTGGCGAGGAATGTGAGTAGTGGTCAGTGGGTATGGTGGTGAGCACTGTGAGTGGCGGTCACTGTTGGGAATCGTGGCGTGGACTGTGAGTAGCGGTCCATGTTGGGAATGGTGGTTAGGACTGTGAGTGGTGGTCAGTTTTGGGAATGGTCGTGAGGACTGTGAGTAGTGGTCAGTATTAGGTATGGTGGTGAGGACTGTAATTAGTGGTCAGTGTTGGGAATGGTGGTGAGGACTTTGAGTAGTGGTCAGTGTTGTGAATGGTGGTGAGGACTGTGAGTAGAGGTCAGTGTTGGGAATGCTGGTGAGGACTTTGAGCAGTGTTCAGTGTTGGGAATGGTGGTGAGGACTGTGAGTAGACGTCAGTGTTGGGAATGGTGGTGAGGACTGTGATTAGAGGTCAGTGTTGGGAATGGTGGTGAGAACTGTGAATAGACGCACTGTAGGGAATGGTTGTGAGGACTGTGAGTGGTGGTCTGTGTTGGGAATGATGGTGTGGACTGTGAGTAGTGGTCAGTGTTTGGAATGGTGGTGACACATGCGATTAGTGGTCAGTGTTGGGAATGGTGGTGAGGACTTCAAGTAGTGGTCAGTGTTGGGAATGGTGGTGAGGACTGTGAGTGGTGGACACTGAGAATGGTGGTGAGGACTGTGAGTGGTGGTCAGTGTTGGGAATGGTGGTCAGGACTTTGTGTAGTGGTCAGTGTTGGGAATGGTTTTTAGGACTTTGAGTGGTGGTCAGTGGGAATGGTGGTGTGGACTGTGAGTGATGGTCAGTGTTGGGAATGGTGGCGAGGATTCTGAGTAGTGGTCAGTGTTGTGAATCGTGGTGAGGACTGTGAATGGTGGTCCGTGTTGGGAATGGTGGTGAGGACTGTGAGTGGTAGTCAGTGTTGGGAATGGTGGTGAGGACTGTGAGTGGTGGTCAGTGTTGGGAATGGTGGTGAGGGCTGCGAGTAGTGGTCAGTGTTGGGAATGGTGGTGAGGACTGTGAGTAGTGGTCAGTGTTGGGAATGGTGGTGAGAACTTTGTGCAGTGGTCAGCGTTGGGAACAGTGGTGTGGAATGTGTATCGTGGTCGGTGTTTGGAATGGTGGTGAGGACTATGAGTGGTGGACAGTCTAGGGAATGGTTGGAAGAACTGTGAGTAGTGGTCAGTATTGGGAATGGTGGTGAGGACTGTGAGTGGTGGTCAGTGTTGGGAATCCTGGTGAGGACTGTGAGTAGTGGTCAGTGTTGGGAATGGTGGTGAGGACTGTGAGTACAGGTCAGTGTTGGGAATGGTGGTTAGGACTGTGAGTGGTGGTCATTTTTGTTAATGGTTGTGAGCACTGTGAGTAGTGGTCAGTATTATGAATGGTGGTGAGGACTGTAATTAGTGGTCAGTGTTGGGAATGGTTTTGAGGACTTTGAGTAGTGTTCAGTTTTGGGAATGGTGGTGAGGACTGTGAGTACAGGTCAGTGTTGGGAATGGTGGTGAGGACTGTGAATAGAGGTCACTGTAGGGAATGGTGGTGAGGACTGTGAGTGGTGGTCAGTGTTGTGAATGGTGGTGAGGACTGTGAGTGGTGGTCGGTGTTGGGAATGGTGGTGAGGACTGTGAGTTGTGTTCGGTGTTGGGAATGGTGGTGAGGACTTTGAGTGGTAGTCAGTGTTGGGAATGGTGGCGAGGACTGTGAGTAGTGGTCAGTGTTGGGAATGTTTGCGAGGAATGTGCGCGTTGGTCAGTGGGTATGGTGGTGAGGACTCTGAGTGGTGGTCAGTGGTGGGAATCGTGGTGAGGACTGTGAGTAGTGGTCAGTGTTGGGAATGGTGGTTAGGACTCTGAGTGGTGGTCAGTGGGAATGGTGGTGAGGACTGTGAGTGGTGGTCACTGTTGGCAATGGTGTTGAGGTCTGCGTGTAGCGGTCTTTGTTGTGAATGGTGGTGAGGACTGTGAGTGGTGGTCAGCGCTGGGAATGATGGTGAGGACTGAGTGTAATGGTCAGTGTTGGGAATGGTGGTGAGGTCTATGAGTATAGGTCAGTGTTGAGAATGGTGGTGAGGACTCTGAGTAGTGGTCAGTGTTGGGAATAGTGGTGAGGACTGTGCGTGGTGGTCTGTGATGTGAATGGTGGTGAGGACTGTGAGTGGTGGTCAGTTTTGGGAATGGCGGTGAGCACTGTGAGTAGTAGTCAGCGTTGGGAATGGTGGTGAGGACTGTGAGTAGTGGTCAGTGCTGGGAATGTTGGTGAGGACTGTGAGTAGTAGTCAGTGTTGGGAATGGTGGTGAGGACTGTGAGTAGACGTCAGTGTTGGGAATGGTGGTGAGGACTGTGATTAGAGGTCAGTGTTGGGAATGGTAGTGACGACTGTGAGTGGTGGTCTGCGTTGGGAATGATGGTGAGGACTGTGAGTGGTAGGCAGTGTTGGGAATGGTGGTGAGGACTATGAGTATAGGTCAGTGTTGAGAATGGTGGTGAGGACTCTGAGTAGAAGTCAGTGTTGGGAATGGTAGTGAGGACTGTGAGTGGTGGCCAATGTTGGGAATGGTGGTGAGGATTGTCATTGGTGGTCAGTTTTGGGAATGGTTGTAAGGACTGTGAGTAGTGGTCAGTGTTGGGAATGGTGGTGAGGACTTTGAGTGGTGGTCAATGTTGCGAATGGTGGTGAGGACTTTGAGTCATGGTCAGTGTTGTGAATGGTGGTGAGGACTGTGAGTGGTAGTCAGTGTTGGGAATGTTAGTGAGGACTGTGACTGTTGGTCAGTGCTGGGACTGGTGGTGAATACTGGTCAGTGTTGGGAATAGTGGTGAGGACTGTGCGTGGAGGTCGGTGTTGGGAATGGTGGTGAGAACAGTGAGTGGTGGTCAGTGGGAATGGTGGTGAGGTCTGTGAGTGGTGGTCAGTGTTGGGAATGGTGGGGAGGACCGTGACTAGTTGTCAGTGTTGTGAATGGTGGTGTCGACTGTGAGTGGTGGTCCATGTCGGGAATGGTGGTGAGGACTGTGAGTAGTAGTCAGTGTTGGGAATGGTGGTGAGGACTGTGATTAGTGGTCAGTGTTGGGAATGGTGGTGAGGACTGTGAGTAGTGGTCAGTGTTGGGAATGGTGGTGAGGACTGTGAGTAGACGTCAGTGTTGGGAATGGTGGTGAGGACTGTGATTAGAGGTCAGTGTTGGGAATGGTGGTGAGGACTGTGAATAGATGCACTGCAGGGAATGGTTGTGAGGACTGTGAGTGGTGGTCTGTCATGGGAATGATGGTGTGGACTGTGAGTAGTGGTCAGTGCTGGGAATGGTAGTAACGAATGTGATTAGTGGTCAGTGTTGGGAATGGTGGTGAGGTTTTTAAGTAGTTGTCAGTGTTGGGAGTGGAGGTGAGGACTGTGAGTAGAGGTCAGTGTTGGGAATGGTGGTGAGGACTGTGAATAGAGGTCAGTGTTGGGAATGGTGGTGAGGACTGTGAATGGTGCTCAGTGTTGGGAACGTTGGTGAGGACTGTGAGCAGTGGAGAGTGTTGGGAATGGTGGTGAGGACTGTGAGTGGTGGACACTGAGAATGGTGGTGAGGACTGTGAGTGGTGGTCAGTGTTGGGAATGGTGGTGAGGACTGTGAGTAGTGGTCAGTGTTGGGAATGGTTTTTAGGACTTTGAGTGGTGGTCAGTGGGAATGGTGGTGTGGACTGTGAGTGATGGTCAGTGTTGGGAATGGTGGCGAGGATTCTGAGTAGTTGTCAGTGTTGTGAATGGTGGTGAGGACTGTGAGTGGTGGTCCGTGTTGGGAATGGTGGTGAGAACTGTGAGTGTTAGTCAGTGTTGGGAATGGTGGTGAGGACTGTGAGAAGTGGTCAGTGTTGGGAATGGTGGTCAGGACTGTGAGTAGTGGTCAGTGTTGGGAATGGTGGTAAGGACTGTGAGTGGTGGTCAGTGTTAGGAATGGTGGTGAGGGCTGTGACTAGTGGTCAGTGTTGGGAATGGTGGTGAGGACTGTGAGTAGTGGTCAGTGATTGGAATGGTGGTGAGGACTTTGTGCAGTGGTCAGCCTTGGGAACGGTGGTGTGGACTGTGTATCGTGGTCGGTGTTTGGAATGGTGGTGAGGACTATGAGTGGTGGTCAGTCTTGGGAATGGTTGTGAGAACTGTGAGTAGTGGTCAGTATTGGGAATGGTGGTGAGGACTGTGAGTGGTGGTCAGTGTTGGGAATCGTGGTGAGGACTGTGAGTAGTGGTCAGTGTTGGGAATGGTGGTTAGGACTGTGAGTGGTGGTCTGTTTTGGGAATGGTTGTGAGGACTGTGAGTAGTGGTCAGTATTATGAATGGTGGTGAGGACTGTAATTAGTAGTCAGTGTTGGGAATGGTGGTGAGGACTGTGAGTACAGGTCAGTGGTGGGAATGGTGGTGAGGACTGTGAATAGAGGTCACTGTAGGGAATGGTGGTGAGGACTGTGAGTGGTGGTCAGTGTTGTGAATGGTGGTGAGGACTGTGAGTGGTGGTCGGTGTTGGGAATGGTGGTGAGGACTGTGAGTGGTGGTCGGTGTTGGGAATCGTGGTGAGGACTGTGAGTAGTGGTCAGTGTTGGGAATGGTGGTTAGGACTGTGAGTGGTGGTCTGTTTTGGGAATGGTTGTGAGGACTGTGAGTAGTGGTCAGTATTATGAATGGTGGTGAGGACTGTAATTAGTGGTCAGTGTTGGGAATGGTGGTGAGGACTGTGAGTACAGGTCAGTGGTGGGAATGGTGGTGAGGACTGTGAATAGAGGTCACTGTAGGGAATGGTGGTGAGGACTGTGAGTGGTGGTCAGTGTTGTGAATGGTGGTGAGGACTGTGAGTGGTGGTCGGTGTTGGGAATGGTGGTGAGGACTGTGAGTGGTGGTCGGTGTTGGGAATCGTGGTGAGGACTGTGAGTAGTGGTCAGTGTTGGGAATGGTGGTTAGGACTCTGACTGGTGTTAAGCGGGAATGGTGGTGAGGACTGTGAGTGGTGGTCACTGTTGGCAATGGTGTTGAGGTCTGTGAGTAGTGGTCTGTGTTGTGAATGGTGGTGAGGACTGTGAGTGGTGGTCGGTGTTGCGAACGGTGGTGAGGTCTGTGAGTGGTGGTCAGTGTTGGGAATGATGGTGAGGACTGAGTGTTGGGAATGGTGGTGAGGACTATGAGTATAGGTCAGTGTTGAGAATGGTGGTGAGGACTCTGAGTAGTGGTCAGTGTTGGGAATGGTGGTGAGGACTGTGAATAAACGTCACTGTAGGGAATGGTGGTGAGGACTGTGAGTGGTGGTTGGTGTTGGGAATGGTGGTGAGGACAGTGAGTGGTGGTCAGTGTTGGGAATCGTGGTGAGGACTGTGAGCAGTGGTCAGTGTTGGGAATGGTGGTGAGGACTGTGAGTGGTGGTCAGTGGGAATGGGGGTGAGGACTGTGATTAGTTGTCTGTGCTGGGAATGGTGTTGAGGACTGTGAGGAGTGGTCAGTGTTGTGAATTGTGGTGAGGACTGTGAGTAGTGGTCAGTGTTGGGAATGGTGGTGAGGACTGTGAGTGGTGTTCAATGTTGGGAATGGTGGTGAGGTCGTTGAGTCTTGGTCATTGTTGTGAATGGTTGTGAGCACTCTGAGTAGTGGTCAGTGTTGGGAATGGTGGTGAGAACTGTGATTAGTGGTCATTGTTGGGAATAGTGGTGAGGACTGTGAGTAGTGGTCAGTGTTGGGAATGGTGGTGAGGACAGTGAGTGGTGGTCAGTGGGAATGGTGGTGAGGACTGTGAGTGGTGGTCGGTGTTGGGAATGGTGGGGAGGA